>NW_027069672.1:849329-881781 GCF_002906115.3 Quercus suber | reverse complement strand
TGATATACTGAATTCATTTATGGTTCATTTGTACAGAAGTATTTGAAGAGATGGATTTGGATTTCAGTTGTTAGTTTAAATGACTTGAATAAAGCATAACAAAAACATATTTCTCTTTGTATTGAATAATTTCATGGATGGATTTAAGCCTTCCTTGTATATAGATTTGAAAAGATTAGGCGTACTTATATCATTCGTTTTTGTTGTAGAAAAATCCAACAGTTTTTTTTTTTTTTTTGTTAGTTTAAAGATGTTGCTTATAAAAATAAAATAAAAAATTTCATAACTTTATTGTTAATTTACTTATAATTTTTGAAAGATGAAGTTTAAAGTGGTGTAAATTGGGTACAAAATTAATACTTAGATATTGAAGTGCTTTTTGTTATACCCTCCAAGTCTGAAGCTTTTGATTTTTATGTGGTCACATTCCATAGAGAAACAGCCATAGATTTTCTTTGTGGGCTTTTAGTTGATTTGCTCTGCATATTTTAAGGTGACAATGAAAGGAAGAATTGAGGATGGACAGAGAAAGTAGGAAATAGATTAGATTTATTATAATATTCAGAAACTACATCCATCTGCAGTTATGTACACTTGCTAATCAATAATTCATATTAACACTCAGGATGAAGAAAAGCATTATCTGTACTCAACTGCGTAGCTGCTGAATTCCACTTAAATGCAATGACAGCTACTCTTTTCAATTTCTGCAAAAAAATTGGCAGGTTGTTAAATAGTCGGAAAGAAATTGAAAAGAAAAAAAAATTTGGCAGGTTGTTGAGGATATTCCAACCGTTGGAATGGATGAATTTGAAAAAGTAGAATAGTTGAATTTGAAACAAAAAAATGATGGTTGGAAAAGTAATAATAAAGAAAGATTAAAAAATAATATTTTAATAAAATGATGAGATATAGAGTTTTGGGATGTTGGGTGTATTGTAAAATGGTATGGTATAATTGATAAAGTAGCTTTTTGAGATGGTAAAATAGGATGAGATATAGCATCCGGATGTGGATGCTCTAAGAAACAATACTTAAATACTGTATCTAAATTTTGTTCTTTTTTTTGTAATTAGTAAATAATAATAAAAAATCCATTATATATATATATATATATTGTAGTTAACATATTATAGGTAACATAAACCAAACCCATTTAACAATAATATCTCACAAACATATAAAACTTATTAAGTGTAAATGAACAACTAAATAGGACTAAATTATCCAACTTCCCTACCTTTTTTATTTTTACTACATTTAACATCTATATAAAAATTTTAAGACAGAAAAACAACCTAGAATTTAAGAGTAGTAATATAAAAACACACATACAAAAGAACAAATTTACATAAATAATTATCAATACTTACATCAAGAAGATTCTAAGTTTTGACTTCAAAACACACCTAGGGAAGTTTTCAAGTTAGCCTTAGTAAAAAATCGGTAAAGTTAAGTCCATGTGAAATAGGATTGTTATATCATTGTGCCAAAAAGAAGAAATACATTCTCCAACACAAAAGAAAGAAGAAAAAAAAAAACATAAAAAGCAAGTAAAGAAGGGATTTATGTTTGCTTGCCAACATAAATTTATACGATTTCTTTCTCTTTTATCTAACCTCTTTTCTTCTTCTTCTTTTTTAATCTTTTTTTATCTTTGTCTAGACTTTTATATTAACATTACATTTCCTAAACATGCTCATACTAAAATTTTATTTTCTCATTCATTAATTAGATTTCTTTATGCGTCCCCGTTTATATTTCTTTATACATTTCGTTTATTTATTTTTCAGCAATTTTTTAATATTAGAATAGATGCAACAAATAACACAACATAATTTTCGTTAATTTTAATTATCATGAGCCTCCAGTGCAAATATCTTTCATTTCCTCTTAAAAAGTTGGTCTATTCCCAAGGTTCACTAGTACATCCATGGCCTCTTAACATTAAAAATAAATAAATGAATAAAAAATAAAAAATAAAAAAGGTGATAAGATAGTGACAAAGTGAACATAGATCAATGCTAATTATGTCATAATATTCAATAAAAAAATCACATTATTTTATTTGTGATTATATTATGGTTTGTTACATAGGAGGAACGATATAATTAATCAACTTTTTTTTATTATCTTTTACTAGTTGAAGGTCTGTGCGTTGCACGGTTTACTTAAAAAGATATATGTAAATAAATTAAAAGATTCAAAACTATATTAATAATTAGTTAGTCACATTATAAAACATATTAATGTTATGACATATAATTAATACATGAATTTGAGTCACTTTTTATATCCTTTCCCCCATTGTACATATGAAATTATTTTAAAAAAAAAAAAAAAAAAAAACCACTAAAATCCCACACCAAAAAAAAGTGCATCAAAAGCAATTTAACACCTAAATATACCTAAAATTTTACTGCATCTAACTTCTATTTGAAAAATCTTAAGCAGCAAAGCAACCTACCATTTAAGATTAGTAATAAAAAAAACACACGCATATAAACAAATTTAAAGAAGCAACTATCAATATTTATAGCAAAAAGGATCCAAGTTTTGCTTTCAAAACACATCTAGGGAAGTTTCCAAGTCAGCCTCAATTCAAATTTATTAAAGCTAAGTTTATGTGGAATATATATCTTCTCCAACACAAAAGAAAACAAAACAAAAAAATGAGCAAGAGAAAAAAGTGGGCAAGGAATTTATGCTTCTTACCAACTTAGATTTATATATTTTTCTTTCTCTTTTATATATCCACTTTTCCTTTTTAATCTTGTTTATCTATGTCAAGTCTTGTGGTTTCCCCTTTTATAGAGAAAATGTATTCTATGTAAATCTTTGTATTTTTATGTTTATTTTATATTTTCTATTGTCTTGGTAATTATTTGTTGGATTTTCAAAAACCATATAAGAATAGATTACGGCCTAATAGCGCTCCCAAGGCCCACCCAAGGAGTTTACACACGGTTTTCTACTTGATTCATATTGGGGCAGAGAATACAACATATCAATTGTGAGTGTTTTGATTCTATTCCAAATGGTATTGGGATAAAAGGTTTGGTCTTCCATTACTTTTTAGCAATGAGCACATCTTTCCAAAGTATGAGGTAGCCTATAATGGCAAGCTATTTAATCTAACCCCTTAAACTGAAATTGTGGTTATGTCAAAATTGTCTAATCTCTGCCAATGAAAAGTAACGACACAAATCAGACCGATCGTTGTCGTAGACTTGTAGTCACGTCCACACAAGTCTGAAGGAGTCCCATATGATCATACAAACTTTCTGTATCTACCTCTGCCTCACCAGCTTGCAGCGGCTTGCTTGTCTAAACCAGTGAAGCTTCTCAACCCCAATAGTCTTCGTGTGATTCTACTCTTTACTATAAGGCGTTTTGCATATTAGATGCTTATGGATGCCCAATGGCGAGATGTGATAGGCAAGAACTCACACTCAATCACACAACCAAACACTTGGAGTAAGGTATGGAAGCTTATGGTTCCAAGCAAACTTAGAAATTTCATTACTGATGCTATCATTTATGGGTGCAGACAAGGACAGCTTCAATCAATGGATCCTAGTTTATATTGTGTTGGCCATCTGGTGGACAAATTGAGTGTTCAATTGAATGGTCACTTAAGTGTTCCAATAGGGCTGTGGTCATTTGTTAGCTTTAGAGGCAAACAAATGCCACACTAGTAGGATTTGGCTGGAGGATACTCCTCCATGTTTCCAAAATTAATGGTACATGCTTTCAATAAAATACCAACTTTTCATTCAAAGCAAGAAAATTAAAAAAAAAAAAAAGGGTTTTACCATTTAAAGCTAATTTAGCCATCCATTCCAATATTCTCTATCTACATATTTAAGTACATTACCAAAATCCTTCCTTAATATCCTTTTATCTTCAAAAACAGGTTCCAGTCTCCAATATATGCAATCATCTTTGAGGATCTTTTCCAAGAAATTTTTATTCTCCATCCATAATGACACTATGAACCCCTTTCTCTTGACTGCCATCTCTGCTTCTCTAGGTGAAATGAAAGTTGCTTCCCTTTTAGATGACACAGATCTACCGTAGCAATCCATAATCTGCGTATTCTAGGACCTGACCCTGCACCCAAAAGCACATCCACCAAACTTTTTCCTTTCAAAATATAGACACCTGCCAGATAACAAAACTACTTGCCACCCTACACAGTGACCCAAATTGCTAAAATCTCTTTCACTGATAACTGCTAAATCCTAAAAACCATATAAATCATAAAATACCCACTACCATAGCCACAAAAACTGCATTATGAGATTTATTTTCAGAGAGAACATACAACCATCATTCTAATCACACTCTCTCTGATTGGGGTAGATAAGAATCCATTCTAATACCAAACACTAAAGCAAACCAAATTGCTCTTGCAATTGGACAAGAGAGAAACAAATGATCCACAATTTGCTCATATTCACCACACATCAAACATGAATCAGATACAAAAACATTTCTTTTAATTAGTTATGTCTTCACAGGAAAAGCATTGTTAATTATTTTCCATAGAAAAATATGACATTAATCAAGTGTGCAAACAAATGAAGTCATCAGCATGTAGGCAGATAGGTAGAACTGTAAACTGTAAAGAGTCCTCTTTGCTTCCCTAGCATGTTAGTAGACATCAATTGAAAATAAGCAATTTTCCACTAGCTACAAAACTTGTTAGTTTACCACAACGAAAAAGCCATAGTGCAACTAGAAATTGACAAAAACCTTAAAAATAAATAAATATATGTGCATGAAATGCATCTTACTTATCTTTCTCAGTATGCAACTGCACCATTGGCTGCTTTGTCAAGTAAAACTAGACTCTCAACATAAGAATCAGCAACAGCATACTTATATCCAACAATCCCAAGGTCCTTTATCTCTTGGGTCTCAAGATTCTGCAACACAAGGTGGCCACCATCCATTTCCCTACCATTCATTTCAAACACAATCTCATGGTTTCTCCTAAAACCTATTGGCCTTGGTATTGTTTCTATTGCATTAGTCTTCCTGAAACTGATAACTTTTTTCCATGACAACTCAACACCATACTCTTCATCACCCAAATATGGAAATGGCCTCTTTGGTAAACATAATGAAACAAAGGCAATGGAATTCCGATATACCGAACCTGAAACAGAAGCACGCAGGCACAGTCCAGTTGCAATTTGATGGTTATAAAATGGAAGTTCAGGCGGCAGTATTTAGCGGAACACCTCTTCCTCCAAATCAAACACCAAAATAAAAGTAGGTGATTTTTCTATATGATCATTACTATTAGTGCTCCGGAAAACAACCCAATGGACAGCCCCATTGACAAAAGCCAGTGGCTCAAGATCACGTAAAGTGCAGCACATGGGACAAGGCTTTCTCAACATTATCCATTCATTTTTGGCAAGTGAGTAAACCTCGACAAGAGGATGAGGACTATTGAGTAAGGTCAGGATTCTCATCCTCTTGTAATGGCAGACCAGGCCATTACAAGTACCTATTACAAGGGAATGTCCATCATGGGGCTCCAGGAAATCAAACTTGGCGTGCTGGGTAGAATCATCATCTTCTTCGTTATGCAATGCGTAGAACTCTTTGAAACTATCATCATGTGGGCAGAGCCTGATGAGGAGGAGGTTATGGACCTATGGTGGGTTGGTGTAGGAGTGGTGGAGATGGATGGAAATGAAAGTTGGGTTTAGGATTAAGGATTTCCAAGTTTTTGAAACAAAGGTACAGATAACCATGGATTTGATAAATAGAAAAACGAAAATATGGGTAAGGATCTCATCAGGTAAAGGCTCCATTTAATTGTAGAAAATATGGGTACTATTAATCAACAGATGTAACTCGAAAGATCATAAACAATCCATCAAACAACAGTGAAGAACGAGTGAGACTTGGTAAAGCAAGATTGACTTTTCAAATCTGCTACGGAAAAAGTGGCTTAGACACCCAAACCAAAATTGTGGCGTGACTGTGTAAATAAAATTACTAGAATTTGACACCATAAAATTGAAAATCTCTCTTAAAAAAAAAAAAAAACTTATATTTAATAAACAAGCGTATTTATGTAGAGCGGGTTTTTAGTTCATGCAATAAAAGTCATTCTTTTAAAAAAATTTAAAAAAAGAAAACCCCAAAAGTCATTATTTATGTAGAGCGAGTTCTTGAGAAATTATAAAGTGTTCTGGTGGATCACGTCATTTGTCCATTATTCTAATAAAAAACTTCCACTTGTTTAAAATTACTATGTCATTAATTAATTTATATTTAAAAAAAAAATTAACTAACAATTTTAAACAAATGGAAGTTTTTTAGTGGAATTGTGGACCACATCACTTGTCTACCATGTGGATCTTATAATTTCTCCGAGTTTTGGGGTTAAAAGAAGAGAAATTTTACATTCACAATATTTTCACAACATTTTTACAGTAAATCATAGTACATAAGTTGTTATTTGTTAAAATTTATATCTACAACTTAAATTACTTTTTTGTCCACTTGTAACAACCAATAACAATCTACCATTTTAAATTTATTGTTAAAATATTATGATCATAACATTTCTCTCGCAAAAATGGCTCAATAGTTAAGATTTTTTTTCTTTTTCTTTTTCTAAAAAGTTGTCTACTACTATGGCATGTACTACTCCGTGTGAAAAGCGTTCATTTGGTTTTTAAAATTTTTTTTTTTAACTCTTTTCAATAGATTGCTTTATTTATTGGTATTGACCTGACCTTGAAAGATGTAATTTAATCCGTTCATAATATTACAAACCCACCAACACATATATTAATAAGGCTCAATAAGGCCTTTTTAAGTGTGTACTATATTCTTTCTCCAAAAAAAAATAAATAAATAAAAGTGTTCCATATTGTAATTTGAATGCCTTTCAAAAATTCTCGTCTTTGTATCTTGTGTGAGTTTATTTATTGTAAAATAATAAAAAATAAATAAATAAAAGAAGAGCAAGATAAAAAATTTTAAGACAGCAAAACAACCTAGAATTTAAGAGTAGTAATAGAAAAACACACATACAAAAGAACAAATTTACATAAATAATTATCAATACTTACATCAAGAAGATTCTAAGTTTTGACTTCAAAACACACCTAGGGAAGTTTTCAAGTTAGCCTTAGTAAAAAATTGGTAAAACTAAGTCCATGTGAAATAGGATTGTTATACGGTTATACCATTGTGCCAAAAAGAAGAAATACATTATCCAACACAAAAGAAAGAAGGAAAAAAAAAAAAAAAAAACATAAAAAGCAAGTAAAGAAGGGATTTATGTTTGCTTGCCAACATAGATTTATACAATTTCTTTCTCTTTTATCTAACCTCTTTTCTTCTTCTTCTTTTTTAATCTTTTTTTATCTATGTCTAGACTTTTATATTAACATTACATTTCCTAAACATGCTCATACTAAAATTTTATTTTCTCATTCATTAATTAGATTTCTTTATGCGTCCCCATTTATATTTCTTTATACATTTCGTTTATTTATTTTTCAGCAATTTTTTTAATATTAGAATATGATGCAACAACACAACATAATTTTCGTTAATTTTAATTATCATGAGCCTCCAGTGCAAAATATCTTTCATTTCCTCTTAAAAAGTTGGTCTATTCCCAAGGTTCACTAGTACATCCATCGCCTCTTAACATTAAAAAATAAATAAATAATTAAAAAATAAATAAAAAAATAAAAAATAAATAAATAAAAGGTGATAAGATAGTGACAAAGTGAACATAGATCAATGCTAATTATGTCATAATATTCAATAAAAAAATCACATTATTTTATTTGTGATTATATTATGCTTTGTTACATAGGAGGAACGATATAATTAATCAGCTTTCTTTTATTATCTTTTACTAGTTGAAGGTCTGTGCATTGCACGGTTTACTTAAAAAGATATATGTAAATAAATTAAAAGATTCAAAACTATATTAATAATTAGTTAGTCACATTATAAAACATATTAATGTTATGACATATAATTAATACATGAATTTGAGTCACTTTTTATGAGCACAGTGTGTAATATATAAATTTTACATATTAAAATATAAAATAACGATATACAATCAAAATAAATATTAAATTTATTTTAAAATATATACTTGAAACTTTTGGTAATAGAATTTTAGATGAAGTAGAATTCTTAATTTCTTATAGTTTAGAAAATAGATTGTTATTCATAGTAGATTATTGGTAAAAGATTTTGATCTACTTAACTATCTATTGTCACTATATTAATAATTAATGACAATTAACAATCTTTATGCATTTTATAGTATAACCTATTAACAAAACAATTTAAGTTTGAAAGGAAAAAAATTGAAAAGGAATGGGCATTTTGAGGAGATAAAACATGGCATTTGACTTTCCTAATGCATAATGTAAACAAAGAAAGAATATGTGTTAACCGTATGTGTGGAGTAAAGTTGCTTGAGATAATTATATATGAGACCTTCACATGCTTTGTAACCAAATTGACAAACAAACTCTTCATAGGAGTGTCATTAAAAAGTAAAATAAATACTGAACTAAAACTCTTAACTCATGGAAAAAAATTGAAATTTGTAAAACTTAAACTTTTTCAGGTGATAGAAAATAGATTGTTATTCATAGTAGATTATTGGTAAAAGATTTTGATCTACTTAACTATCTATTGTCACTATATTAATAATTAACGACAATTAACAATCTTTATGCATTTTATAGTATAACCTATTAACAAAACACTTTAAGTTTGAAAGGAAAAAAATTGAAAAGGAATGGGCATTTTGAGGAGATAAAACATGGCATTTGACTTTCCTAATGCATAATGTAAACAAAGAAAGAATATGTGTTAACCGTATGTGTGGAGTAAAGTTGCTTGAGATAATTATATATGAGACCTTCACATGCTTTTTAACCAAATTGACAAACAAACTCTTCATAGGAGTGTCATTAAAAAGTAAAATAAATACTGAACTAAAACTCTTAACTCATGGAAAAAAATTGAAATTTGTAAAACTTAAACTTTTTCAAGTGCATGGATTGAGAATTTTAAAAGTAGATAAATTAACACTTAAATTAAATTGATGACAGAAAAACATGTATTGACAAAATAAAAATTGTAGATAATTCATATAATGATGAAGAGGAAAAAAAAAGTTGATATCAACAATTAAGCATTTGTATCTATCCAAAAAATAATGTAGCAATAGTTTAAAAGTTGTAAACTTACTGGATTTAGTTGAAATTGAATATTAGTGAAAATACAATTTTATATTGTTAATGTTAGGTTCTAAAGATTTAGATTAAATGTTTAGAATCATGGTTGTATTGTGTTGGCAAACCGAGATCAAAACATGTCTAGTCTAAGTGTTTAGAGTGTGCTTAAATAAGTGTGTTTCAAGATTTCAAGTCAGCTGATTACAGTAAAAAGAAGTCAAGTTCTGCCTTTCTCGACCGATCGAAAAATAGACTTGACCAATCGAAAATCGCAGATATGGTTTTCTACAAAAGGGTATTTCAGTCCAATCACAACAAAAACATTTAAGGTTTCACTTAAACTTCTCCACATATAAAAAGAAAACCCTAACTACGTTTTGGAGACTTTTGGAAGACTTGTGCATTAATCTTTATGAGATTTGAGAGATTTTGTACCTTTTAACTACACAAGATTCTACCAGAGCTTAAACTACAATCAAGGATTGATAAAACTAGTTGCTGCATCAAGATCAACAAGTGAAGGTGATCTGAAACCTTTGAGTGAAGTCTCAAAGTCACAAACAAGGGTGTGCTTGTGTTACTGTTAATCCAAAAAGAGAAGGAGTCCATGGATTCAGGGCTTGCACGTGGTCATGTCAGTAAATTACTACATGAGGCAGCATTAAATTTAGGGTTAAATCTTTTATAAAAACTTCATTTCTCTTATAGTGGATTTAGTTTACCTTGAGAATAGTTAGGTCAAATCATCCCCAGGTTTTTAACTTGAAAATGATTAGTTTCATTGGTTTTCCTGGGTAATCATATCGTGATATTATTTACTTTTCTGTAACTTTGCATAATATGATTTATTTGTTTTA
Source organism: Quercus suber (assembly GCF_002906115.3). Classification (NCBI taxonomy): domain Eukaryota; kingdom Viridiplantae; phylum Streptophyta; class Magnoliopsida; order Fagales; family Fagaceae; genus Quercus; species Quercus suber. The sequence continues at coordinate 871,673 of NW_027069672.1, read as the reverse complement.
ACCTAGATCTGAAAATTAATCAAGTAATCACTTGGTTAATATATTAGGTTAAACAATTTGGTTTAAGGGGATTAAACAATCTCTCAATTGGTATTAGAGTGGATTAGCTCTTGTTTTTAGGTATCTTTACCTAGAGTTGATTCTTGACCCATGATGTCATGGAACACGGTCACTCTCTTTTGATCCCCCCACACTTTAATGGTAATAACTATGCTTACTGGAAAGTTAGGATGAAAGTCTTCTTGAAATCTATTAATGAGAGAGTATGGCTATCTGTCGAGAACGGTTGTGAAGAACCAACCACAGCTATTGGTGAATGGACCACTACCCAAAAGGAAGCAACAAGCTTTCATAGTAAAGCTATGAATGCGATATTCAATGCTATTTCCATGAAGAGTTTAAGAGAATCTCAAATGTGGAGATTGCTCACACTGCATGGAACATCTTGCAAACTGTGTATGAAGGCACTAAGGCAGTAAAGATCAATAAACTGCAGCAATTGACATCTAGGTTTAAAAGTATTAGAATGTCTGAAGATGAGTCTTTTGATGAATTCTATGCTAAATTAAATGATATTGTTAATTCTGCTTTTAATTTGGGTGAAGTCTATAATCAACCTAAAATTGTTAGGAAGCTTTCATAGTAAAGCTATGAATGCGATATTCAATGCTATTTCCATGAAGAGTTTAAGAGAATCTCAAATGTGGAGATTGCTCACACTGCATGGAACATCTTGCAAACTGTGTATGAAGGCACTAAGGCAGTAAAGATCAATAAACTGCAGCAATTGACATCTAGGTTTAAAAGTATTAGAATGTCTGAAGATGAGTCTTTTGATGAATTCTATGCTAAATTAAATGATATTGTTAATTCTGCTTTTAATTTGGGTGAAGTCTATAATCAACCTAAAATTGTTAGGAAAATTCATGGATCTTTGATTGAGGACTTTAGACCCAAAGTGACTGCCATTGCTGAAAGTAAAGATGTTGACTTTATCCCTGTAAATGAATTTGTAGGATCTCTTCAATCCTATGAATCTGATTTACCAAAGATAAATAAATCCAAATCTATGGCTTAAAATCTATTGATGATTGTGGATTTGATGATGAACTATCATCTACTAAGATTGCCTATCTTGCCAAGAACTTTAAAAACTTTCTGAGAAACAATAATAAAAGGGCAAGAAACAGAAAAAAAAAAAAAAAAATGTTGATACTGGGTATGTAAAGAAGAATGACACTCCTAAGAACAATAATGGTGAAAAATCAAAAGAAAAAGTAGGTCAATCTTCAAGTAATTCTTTAGGACAACAATGTTATGGTTGTCAGGGTTATGGTCATATGAAATCTAAATGCCCATCTTAGTGTATATTTTTTTAGTATATCCATGCATCCATGCATATGCATGGGGTTACTAGCTAGTTGATATCTATATATATAATAATAGGCGAAATTGAGAGAAATTCAAATTAGAGTTCTAATTTTGCGCCATGTGTCCTAAATTATTTATTTTTAAAGAGTTTAATTTCTTAATTTTAGAATCAAATGTGGGATCACATCATAAATATTCAACCAAGTGAGTTATTAAGTACAAAAACCAAAGAGTCCAGAATAAATTAATCGTTAAAAAAAAAAAAAGGTGCTTCACAATAATTAAAAAAGAAAAGGACAATTTATATTTTATACCTAATAATATCCATACAAAATTTTTTAAAGAGTTAACAAAATATAAAAATGACTATCGATAGTATTTAAATTATATATATATATATATATATAAATTATATTATACATCTTATTGTATATCTTTAAATGTATCCATGCATATGCGTGGAGTTACAAGCTAGTATTTACTAATGACAGTATTCTAGAGACAACAAGGAAGTCTTAAGCTAGGAACTCATAGGTTCAGCCAGACAAAGTCAAATCCTTGGTCCATTAATATGAACAAACATTTTAACTGTAATGATTATATATATATATATATATATATAACTGTTATTGGTCAAGTCAACAAATCTTTTTTTTTTTTTAACTGTAATTAGGGGTTGCTTTATTTGCTGTGTGTGTGAATCTCTTGTGAGATCTAGAGGTGGTTGCCTTCACATATGCTTAGGATTATCAAGAAGGAGATTTCTTTGAGAACTTGATGATCATTCAGTTGCTGCACTAAGGAGCTTAAAGATACGCAAGTAGGAGTGCTTGTACTTGCTGAAAAATCTAAGAAAGAAGGAGTCCGTGGTCTCGGAGCTTGCACATGGTTGTGTCAGTAAGTTTTCTACTGGTGGGTAGCAATAGGATATAAGTGGTCTAAGTCGCTATTGTAAAACTTCGATTCTTTCATAGTGAATTCAAGTTTACCTTGAGGATAGTTAGGTTAAATCCTCCCTAGGTTTTTTACCGATTTGGTTTTCCTGGGTCATCATATCTTTGTGTTCTCTATATTCTGCACTTTACATTGTTATGATTATATGATTGTGTTAACCTAGATCTGAAATTTGGACTAAGTAATAACTTAGCTAATTAATTAAGTTAATCCAGTTGTGTTTTAAGGGGTCTAAAAACAAACAACAATTATTTTAGAAGGTAATTGTAACCTACGTAACTAGCTGTCATCACTTATGGTTGTGCCAATAAGATTAATAAAGAACTTGCCAGCTTAGTTTCGACAATTCCTTGTATGCAACAACCATTATCCATTTTCAACCAAACAAGCCTCAAATTTGAATGAGGCCTTATGAGCTTGTCAACAACACAAACAGGAATTTGTAAAATTCCCTCAAAATAATTTTGGCTATAGAGTTTTCAAATTAATTTAGAATTCCACCTTAAATTATCTTTAACTAGCACATATGCCACAATATCTAGAAAATCTAAGTAATTTCATTTGACATCCATTTGCCTCCGCAAACATCCAATAAAATAGGAACATCCAAGTGTATATATATACACTTGGATGCCTATAAAGGTAACCCATAGTGTATATATATATACTAAAAAAAAAAAAAAACTATATTGGATGCCTATAAAGGTAACCCATAGTGTATATATATACTAAAAAAAAAAAACTATATTCTTTTGACTTTTTCTTTTCTTTTCCTTTTCCTTTTCCATCCTCTTTAAATATGATTGTAAAGTGTAGCTTTCTATTGGTGAGTTCTAGTTTATTTGTTGGATAAATCATATTCAATAAAAAGATATTGAGTAAAGTTATAGCGTCAGATTATAACTAATTTTATAACTAAACTTTGTCATTATTTAATTTATTTATATTGTAATATTTACATTTAATCAAAATGTTATAATATTCTATTCAAAAAAAAAAAAAGTTATAACATAAAATGTATAACCTACCTTTTATCATTAAATTTTCTCAAAAAAAAAAAAAAAAAAAAAAAAAACCTTTGTCATCAAAAAGAAGGGTAAGTTAGATGATGAAAGATTTTTTTTTTTTTTTTTTAAATCAAGAAATTTATTTTAAAATTTTTTCAACAGTAATACTAATTTTTTTTAGATGAAGATATTAGTTTTGTTTAAGTAGATATTCATGTCCAATGGACTCTCAGCTCTCTACCCTTTGATGGGTCCAAGTGAGAGTTTAAAGTGGTGGAGCCTATTTTGGTTTAGAGCCGTTGCTCACTTCTTGAATGATTATTGGACTTTTCTGCAATGAGATTGTGTGTGTTTGTGTAATGTCATTTGAGTTTGAATGGAAATGGGTGCTACCACATGAATTGCATTGCTAAGCTATAATATTAATGCTTTACATTAAACTTTATGTGATTCAACTTTTTTTTTTTTTTTTTAAATTCTTGGAAAGAAAATTTTTAGAAGAGTTTAGTAGTACAGGGAGAACAAGGTTGGTCCCTTTGCTGTTGTTCCCATCCTCCAATTCTCCGGCACCCACAAGGTCCGCCTCTCTCTCGACTCTCCGGCCACTGGCATTTTACGTTCTACGGGTTTGAAAGGGCACACAAACCCAACACTCAAATAGAAACGGATTCCCTATTACATTCATGTGTAATTTTTAAGAATAAAAAATTCCCTTCATCACTTCTTTTGGCATTATATATGGTGGGAACAATTGAACAAAAGAAAGTAAAATATAAAAGTGCACTTTAAATACAGCGGAGAGAAAGTTCTTACAACAATATATTGGAACTTTACATAAGAATTCGTTTCTGAACGAAATTGAAGCATCTGATGCGAGTTTTAGAAATTGGAACGTTATGCATGTTGGATTACTCTCTACAATTTTCTTATCTTTTTGATCAATCAACAATTGATTTAAGGTCCCAAGAAGTCTTTTATTGACACTTCAATGGCATACTCAATGATAATATGCTTGCCATACATATTCCATGCTTACTTCACTTCCTATCTTGCAGGCGATCTGCTCATCCTTAAGCAGAATGAATTGCACCGGATCATGCTGCCATTTATGATTAACTGCTCCTTTCTAGGAAAGTTTACCACAATCTAGATCTGGTGTTGATCTTCAACATGCCTTTTGTACACTGGTGCAGATGATTGCGGAACTCATTCACAATTAACCATAACACACACACAAATTTTGGTACTTGAGTTTATGAGCTGAATGCTACTTTTGCTTGGTGGGTCAACAAAATGAGTTTGTTTTATGGACCTTGTTTGATGCCATATTGGAATGACCTTCTACAGGCTCCTGTTAAGGCATTTTTTTGTCCAATTCCATCTCTAGATTGGGACATTTACGTTTGTATTTTGCCTATTATTTCAGACAATTGTATCCAGGTATCAAATAGTTGATATTGACTATTTTTACCAAGGTTTGGAAACATGATTTCCAGAAAGGGGATACAGTGATTAATGCCACTTTTGGCAATGGTTATGATACTTGAGCAATGGTCATTATACTTGCTGATGAATTAGCCAGGGTTGTGTTTATGCAATGGATATTCAGAATGATGCTTTAGAGAATACTTCTTCCTTGCTAGAAGAGTTGCTCAATCCAAACAAGGTGCCCTTTTCTCACAATTCCATTTATTTGTTTAACTTTATCTGCTAAGAAAAGCAGAAACTGTACAGTTGTTATTTTTGGGATGTTGCCTACTAATTTTGGATAATGAAGCTTCTAAAGTAATCGATTTTCGGTTTTAACATATAGTTCTAAACTGAATTCCTTTTAGTTTTCTTTTCTTTGATACCAGGTCCAGAAGGTACAAAACACAGAAAGTCTTCAGCTAATACAGCTTTTACAAAAGATTTGGTCCAACCAAAGAGAATGTATGGGGGATTTGATGCACGTCTTTGCTTTTGTGGTAATTCGAACAACAAGTTGAGTTATAAAAGTTCTATTCGTTCTATTATAGATCAATTAAATCAATTCTAAATGAGATTTGTACATGTGCAATTTGTCTACCATACGTAGAGGTGGATATCTTCTCCATAATATCCTTCTTATCTGCACAATTTTTTTCTACATTACCTTCTTCATTTCTTTCTTCAAGTATACAGTACAAAATTTTCATGTTGTCGGAGCTATAAGCAAATCAATCATGGCGTCAAATTGATCATCTTCCACCACCAATACCTTCTCAACGTCTTCAGTAAATCTGACACAGTAAGCTCCTCTTTTCTTGCTTTCTAAAGTCTCAAATCTAATGTTAGTGAAACTTGATAACTACATCCTTCAAAAGCATCAAATTGCAACCATACAAAAGAATATCATGTCAATGAATTTTACTTCTAAGAAATTTCATTGCCTGTGGTTGCCCAAGAGCGAGAGCACATACTCAACCACACAGCCTAACTCTTGGAGGAAGGTATGGCCACTTATTTCCAAACAAACTTAGAAGTAAGATTTTCCGTGGGGGTGGTTGAAGCATAGTGCAAAGTTATGTCATGTGCAGTGGATTACGTCCAAACCTTTCGAGAGGCTATCTCTTCATCAACCATAACTCTTGAAGGTCAATGCAATAGACTATGCTCTACCTCCTATTTATGTTTCCAAAGTTAATTTTGATGAGCTTACTGATAAACGGGGATGCTACTGAGTTATGGTGTGGTAATTCTAGATACTGCAGGTGCAATCATTGCTGACTGGTGTGACCTAAAGGCTAAGGCATATGGATGCAGACAAAGGATAGCTTCAATCAATGGAGCCCAGTTTATCTTTTGTTAGCCATCTGGTGGATGACTTAAAAAACAAAGTTGCAAAAGTTAAGTGTTCAGTTAGATGGTCACCTAAGTGTTGCAATAGGGATGTGCTCATATGTTAGCTTTAGATGCAAACAAATGCCACACAAACAGGATTTGGCTGGAGGATACTCCTCCATGTTTCCAAAATTAATAGTGACTTGCTTGCAATAAAATTACTCTATTTCAAAAAAAAAAAATGGTTTTCCATCTTCTTGTCCCTAGTAGAGAGAACAGCAGGCATGGTTTGGAGCACTTTCTTCAAAGTAATTGTCAGACAGAGAAATGTAATCAAATCTTCTCCAGCGTGAGATCTCTTTAGAACATATGTTGAGTATTGAGTGTTGCATCGGTACAGTATCAAGGGCATGTGAACTAGAATTGGGTCACATGCCAATGAAATTATTGACAGACATATCAATTCAGGCACTAATCACAACAAATTGGGGAGACCACCAGCAAACATCACTATGTCTCCCAACAACGAATTACAAATGTGTCAAGAGTAGCAAAAAAAATCCAGAAATGATCCATTTACCCTTTCCCCTACCATCCTCAATTATCATATTCTACAATTTCCTTGAACATTGGTTGTTTCTATTCCATTTAAACCAATTTATACCCAAATAACAAATAATATGATAAAGTTAACTTTACAAGCTTAGTAGACAGTAAAAAGACTTGGAAATCCCACATTGGGCTTCTAATGCCAACAATGAAAACAAAGTTAATTTTACAAACTTATGCTAATCGTGTTAGAGCTGATCCAGTCTCGTTACTTAGTTTTGAGTCTTTTGACCTCACAAGTTGTAGTATCCGCCTAAGCTCTATTGTAACTTCTCTCATGCTTGGCCTCTCATCTCCCTTATTCTTGACACATCTCAACGCAAGCTCTGCAAATGCTTGAATATCTTCATTGCTTCCTTGGCCTAGCACCACATCAGCAACAATCTGGAATATGCGGTTCTCTTCCATTGACAAAACAAAGTAATCTACCAAATTGTTATGCCTTAAGAACATTTCTGTGGGATGATAAGACTTCCACCAGTACAACCCCAAAGCTATAAACATCACACTTTTCCGTGACCTGCAATGTCGCTTGATATTCAGGGTCTACATATCCATAAGTTCCCCGAACTGAACTACCATGAAAAAAGTCTTCTCCAAGTGGAACTGAACTACCTTGAAAAAAGTCTTCTCCAGGTGCAATTGAAACCGCAAAACCAAAATTTGATAGTTTAGCAGTCAAGAACTCATCCAAAAATATATTTTTTGATTTGACATCCAAATGAACTATTGGCCTTAACCTACCATAGTGCATGTAACAAAGGGCGTAGGATGTCTCAGTGGCTATTCTTACACGGTCAAGCCAAGAGATCTGGCAAGTAATCTTGTTGCGTTGACCATGGAGCTGATCAGAGAGAGTGCCATTGGGGATGAACTCTAGAACCAACGGGAATTTTAGTTTCTAGGCAACAACCATAGTGCCTCACAACGTTCTTGTGGCTGATCAATTGCTTTATTGTGACTTGTTGTAAGAAGAAATCTACCATCGTCTCAGTGGAACAATGTATTGGAGGGCCTTTCACTTTAATAGCTACTTCCCTCTCATCTAGTATTCCTTTGTAGATTGTTGCGATATCAGAGCCGAGGATTAGATTAGGATCATAGTTATTAGTAGCCTGTTGGATTTCCTTGGCAGAGAAAATCTTGATTGGCTCTGTATCTCTACCTTGGTTGCAAGTGATTTGCTTCTCTAGTAACATTGCTCCGTTTTGGATGAAGTATTCTTCTTTGGCCTCAAATACATGCCTTGCTTTCTCCATCCTGATACTCTTCTCTGCCCATATATAGCATTATTAATCAAGTAAATATCACTTCATATATAGTTCTTTTCTAGCAACAACTAACAGTATGACAAATTAAGGGGTAGGTAATCTCCAAAATAAGTTTAAGGGGAAAAAAACACTTTCCCCTCTTTTTGTTGGGGTAGTTCTCAATTCCCTCATTTATCTATGAAACCAACTAATTTCTTCCTCTATGTTTGGAAAATAAGCAAATACCCCAATTTGTTATTTTCTCAGTTAAATCTAATGAAATTTTTTGTAGAAATTATTAGTTGTACACCATAAGGAAGAGAAAAAAGTTGAAGATTGAACTATGCAAGAAAGTTTAATTAGTTGCAGACCAGCATTATGTGCAAGAAAGTTTTTAGCTTAACGTATGGAATGAATATAATTGTGTTAGGATTTTTAGTCTTGGTTAATTCCATAACAATTGTTTTTTTTTTTTTTTTTTTTTGAGAAACAAACTAACTGCTAAAAATTATGGAAATCACCACGTTTTGTTGGTTTGTTTTTTATTTATTATTATGCTCCGTTCTGGATGAAGTATTCTTCTTTGGCCTCAAATACATGCCTTGCTTTCTCCATCCTGATACTCTTCTCTGCCAACATATAGCATTATTAAACAAGTGAATATCACTTCATATATAGTTCTTTTCTACCAACAACTAACAATATGACAAATTAAGGGGTAGGTAATCTCCAAAATAAGTTTAAGGGGGAAAAAACTAAACATGGCAAAATGGGCAGGTCGAGTCGGGTCAATCGAGTTGTGGGTAAAAAACGAGTCATTTTAAGCAGGTTAAAAATGGGTTCGGGCCAATCGAGTTGTGGGACAGGTCGGGTTGATCCATATTTTTCACATGAATTTTTTTTTATAAAGAAAACAACATTTATTTGTCATTTGGAAAGTCATGCAACAAATTACTTGATATAAAATGCATTATATATATATATATAACTGTTATAGGTCAACAAATCTTTTTTTAACTCAAAAGTAAGATTGGATGTTATCAAATTTATTTATAAAAAAAAAAAAAAAAAAAAAATTAACGAAAGAAGAAACACCCAAGAAATTTTTTATTCTTTCAGTGAAACGAAGTAGATATGCAAGTTGTCATCTCTTCCTTCCTGACATCTTCTAGAAAAAACCACTGAAAATGACAGTTAAGAGAAAAGAACATTCATAGAAAGTCTCTTTTTGACATCAATTATATAATGTATTTACCAATTCAAATTAACAATTATGTCTCTTTATCAATTATAATGTTTATATAGAAACAGAATTGAAAGTTTGGAATTTTAGTAATAAGTTTATGATTCCGAATGTTCCAATTCTTCAATCGTGATCATTAGTTGATTTCTCAATCTTTAGAGCTAAACTTCTAGATTATGAATTAAAAAGTGAACACATAGGATTGTATTGGATTTAGTTCTTTTCAAAGTATGTACACAACTGCATTAATCCTTGACCTTTTGTACAAATGCCAAACCAGGTATGTACACAGCAAATAGACTCTTGACTTTTCTTTTTTGGTTTCTCTAAACGTGTTACATTACATGGGATGAACTTAATTAGTGCTATATTAACAAAATAAAAGAGAAGAAAGAGAAAGTTCGTAATAACCAGCATACCCTTTCAAAAATAACAACTATGCATCTTTGACATGAATAATGGGATTTTTAACAAAACAATTAGAGATAATGGGATTGCAAGATTGGCTGTGGGACTTGATCAAACACGTAATTGAGATTATTAGGAGATATTAGATCATAAGGTTTAGTAACGTTCATGTACTAATAATCTATAGGAAAAAGGAAAAAGAAACAGAATTGAAAGTTTGCAATTTTATTAAGTCTTTCAAAAAATCCACTCTCTAAAAATTATGATTACCACACAGAAATCAAGAAAGAAGCTACAGGTACCCAAACACTAATTTTTTTTTTTTTACTTTTCACATCTAATCTAATCTAATGTAATCTAATCTAATACTATATATAATAGCAGAAGACTCTAAAGAGGTGCTGCCACATTAGGAAAAAAACCTATCTAAAAAACTGACACGTATAGAATTAAAAAAGTTTGAAAGACCGATCGTCACATGGATTGAAAGCCCATTACACCGTATAAGGGAGAAAAAAAAAACATAAAAACCCAAAATATGGTTTAGAGAGACATACGTTGCAGAAAGGGAGAACCGAGAAAGAGAACGGCAGAGAGAGATTTAATTTGTCATTGACGGTGGAGAGAGAAAAATCTGGAAAGACAGTCAGGCCTTTTCCACCATCAGATCACCGTAGCCTCCATCGGTATGGTCTCTGTTTTTTGGTACCGAAGGTTAGCATACTCCTTTCCTTTTCAAATACTGTTTTTGTTGTTTGAAAGACTGAAACTTCGATTGATGTATATCCATAGTTTGCAGTAAAAAAAAACAAGCGTTCTATCAAGGGTCTCTCTTCTTCTCAAAAACCCTTCGTTCCAGGAAGAAAAAATGCAAAGGACGGAAGATGAGTCCCTCTGCCTATTAACAACGCCTCCGACAAGCTTCCTATCCATTCTCTGACTTTTTTTCTTTCTAATTTGCGGTATGTTTCAAACTTTTACAATTATAGTTGGGTTTGGTTCTAGAAATTAAGGTTGAGGCAATTGAAATTCTGATATGTCACTATTATTGTTAAATATTTTCGGTAATGGGTTTGAAAGAATTTTTCTCTTTCGGATTTAAATCATTCAATTTCTTTCTCTGCAGAGATGAAGTGGAATCTTATCTTTGTTCAATCTAGAGTATCTAAATTCATCAAAGCAAAGGTACCAATTTCTTTTCCTAATATTCTCTTCCCTTTGCCTCTCTATTTGTTTAATTTCGGGAAAACCTCCACAAAATGAAATCCTTCTAATTCTTTAAACTAAATCATTTCACTTTAATTTTTAGGTTTTGTTTGGGATTGAAATTATGGGATTTCGAAATCTAAAAATATAATGTTATTTTATTTAAACATTGTTGAGTCCCCAGGCCCTAGACCAATCAAAAAGGGAGCCACTAAAAAAAGCGAGCAACTGGTCATCGGATTTGTCCAAGTCCTCAAAAGTATGCCAGTTTCGCTCCCTCCAAATACACCACATTAGGCACAGAGGAACTAAATTCCAAATACTAGAAGAGTGCTTTCCCAACCAATTCCACCAACCAAAAAGCGTATCAACAACCGAACTTGGCAATACCCAATTGATCCCAAAAGATCTGAAAACTAAGCTCCACAGCTGATCAGCTTTGTCGCAATGGAGTAGCAAATGATTTACCGTTTCCCCACTACAACGACACAAAATGCACTAGTCAACAAAATCAAAGCCTCTACCCACAGATTATCCCAAGTAAGAATCTTCTCCCAAGTTGCATTCCATACAAAGAAAGAGACGCGCGGAGGAACCTTAACCTTCCAAACACCTTTCCAAGGAAAGATAATAGATGAGGGACAACGAAGCTTATTATAGAAAGAGCGAATGTCAAAATTCCCCTTCTTTGACAACTTCCACCTCATACGGTCTCCATGCTCAGAATGAGGTAAATTTGAGCCTAAGGTACGAAGGAAATCCTCCACCTCTCCCGACTCCCAATCATTTGGTTCCCTAAGTAAACGAACATTCCAACTTATCCGAGCCTCAGTCCCCAACCTTTCGAGAGACGAGGCCTCAAATGCCTCTCTATTATAAGCAATCTCATACACTACCGGCAAGGATAGATGGAGTGGTAGCTCCCCACACCACCGATCCGTCCAGAATTTCACTCTATCTCCCATCCCTACCTCAAAGTAAATGCATTTACAAAACACCTCCTAGCCTTTTCGGATGCTTCCCCATAAACCACACCCGTGGACACCCCTACCCAACTTGGAAGACCAACTCCCCTTCTCTTCCCCAAACTTCAAAGCTACAACCCTCCTCCAAAGACGAGTCTCCTCCACCCCAAACCGCCATAACCATTTTCCTAATAAGACTTTGTTGAAAGTAGTAATTTTCCTTACTCCCAATCCACCATTCGCCTTAGGAGCACACACCTTATCCCACCCCACCAAATGAGCCTTGGAATCCCCCCACAAGAAGTCTCTTTGGATCTTCTCAATCTTATTAGCCACATGCGAAGGGATGATAAAAAGAGATAAATAATAAGTAGGAAGGTTAGCTAACGTACTCTTAAGCAACGTCAGTCTTCCACCTTTAGACAAGTACAGCTTCTTCCACCCAGCCAACTTTCGCTTAATTTTCTCCAAGATAGGATTCCAAATAGAGGAGGACTTGTGGGAAGCCCCCAACGGCATACCAAGCGATGTCATAGGCAAAGCCCCAATCCTACAACCCAGAATCTCTGCCAATGCATGCAAATTGTTTACCTCCCCTATTGGAACCATCTCGCTCTTCAAGACATTAACCTTCAAACCTGTCACAGCCTGAAAACAGAGGAGAAGCATTCGAACATGAAGGATCTGCTCCACTTCAGCATCACAAAACAGAATAGTATCATCCGCAAACAAAAGATGCGAGATACATTCCCCTTCCCCCCGTCTATCATCAGCCTTAAAACCCCTGATCAAGCTAGCACCTTCAACTCTTTTCAACATCCTACTTAAAACCTCCATTATAATCAAAAACAGCATAGGGGATAACGGGTCCCCTTGTCTCAGACCCCTCGTGCTCTTAAAAAAGTTAGCTGGGGTCCCATTAACCAAAATAAAGAACTGGACAGTTGAAATACAAGTACGAATCCATCTACACCACTTCTCCCCAAAGCCCATTCTCTTCAAAAGATCTAAAAGAGCCTCCCAATTCACGTGATCATAGGCTTTCTCAATGTCAAGCTTACAAATAACCCCCGGATCCTTACTCTTCACACGACTGTCAAGACACACATTGGCAATAAGGACTGAGTCAAGAATCTGTCTACCTCCCACAAAACTATTCTGAGACTCAAAGATAAGTTGATCTAAAACCAGCTTCAAACGATTTGCCAAAACCTTAGACAAGATCTTGTATAAGCTCCCCACCAAGCTAATAGGCCGAAAATCTTGAATATTGGAAGCATCATTCTTCTTAGGAATTAATGCTATGAAAGTAGCGTTCAAAAATTTCTCAAACTTACTGTGGAGAAAGAACTCCTCAAAAACTGCTAGAATATCTCTTTCCACCACTCTCCAATATTGGTGAAAAAAGGCCATAGAGAAACCGTCTGGACCTGGAGCTTTATCTCTAGCCAACTCATTGACAGCTAGAAGAATCTCCTCCTTCTCAAACCTCCTTTCGAGCCAGCCCCTCTCCGATCCGTCTATCTGATCAAACTCCAAACCTTCTGCAAAAGGCCTCCACTCCTCAGTTTCCTGATACAAATTTTTGTAAAATTGAACCACCTGGGCCGCCACCTCGGACTCCTCCTCATAAATCACCCCATCCACCTCCAAAATACTTAGATGGTTAAACCTTCTACGAGAGTTAGCCACCTTATGGAAGAATTTGGTATTATTGTCTCCTTCCTTAATCCATAACATTCTTGATTTCTGTCTCCAAGAGATTTCTTCCAACGAGAGAAGTTTCTCTATTTCAGATCTCACCACAACTCTCTCACATGTCTCTGTAGTAGAGAGGCCAAACTCCCCTTCCTTGGCATCTAGCAATTTCAAAGCCTCAAGAAATTGAGACTTTTTGCGCCTGACGTGACCAAACTCCGAACGGTTCCATTGAATGATATCTTCCTTCAGAGCCTTCAATTTTTTGGCAAACACAAAACTGGGAGTACCATAGAAAGAATGTCGATTTCACCCAAAATGAACTCTATCAGTGAACCCATCCGTCTTTAACCACATATTCTCAAACCTAAACGGACTTTTCCCCCTCGCCATTCCCCCTACCTCCACTAGAATAGGGAAATGGTTTGAAACAGGGCAAGGTAATATCCGTTGGACCACATCCGGATATTGCTCCTCCCAATCATGAGACACCAAAACTCTGTCTATCCTAGACATCGAAGGCTGATCTGAGCCGCTAGACTAGGTATAACTCCCTCCCTCCAAAGGCAAATCAATCAAATTAAGGTCCTCGTTAAACTCCGGAAAAAGTTCCATAGCCAGGGTGAGACGGGAATTACCCGAACGTTCACTCGAAAAATGGACAATATTAAAGTCCCCAATGCAGCACCATGGGACGTTCCAACATTGCTGAACACCAACCAACTCGTCCCACATTAGCCCCCTCGCATTGTTGTTAGTTGGACCATAAACCCCAGAACACGCCCAGCTAAAGCCATCCCCCACCCCTTTCCACCGAACAGACACAGAAAAGGAACCCACCATGAACTCCAACCTCTCTAAAACCCTCCTATCCCACATCATCAAAACCCCGCCCGCCGTCTGGACAGCATCTAAAGCCACCCAATCCACATAAGGACAACTCCACAAGCTGCCAACCATGTGTCTGTCCAAGCCAGTAAGCTTAGTCTCCTGAAGACAAATTACATCACACTTCCATTCACGCAATAAATTTTTCACAATCAAACGTTTTCGACAGTCATTCAGACCCCTAACATTCCAAGAAAGAATTTTTAAATTCATAATGACAAGAAGAACCCAACTGTAATAATAACTCAGCCGCCAACACTACCTACCATCATAGTTAACCAAAGATTGCAAATTCCTCAGCTCTCTCTTCCCTTTATCCCTATTAATGACAGCTTTTCTAGAAACTGTATCTTTCCTGTTCAACACTTTGGCATCCTCTATCTCTTTCTCAATCTTTTGTAACAAAGCAATACATAACTTCTCATGGCGACTCAGAGGCAGCCCAACCAGTTTACTAAATCCAGGAAGTCTGTTCTTCACCCAACTAGAAATATCCACCGTATTCATACACTCCAAAGCCTCATTGCCACAAAACAAATCAATTGACAAAGGCAACCTAGAGGGAGTGATAGACATTAGAGGTAAGCTATCCTCTCCACCCAAACCCAAATCCGAATGTTCAATTCTCCCACCACCAAAGTACTCACCCCAGGGACATCACACTCTGCCTTCATGGGTATCACCGCTACGCTGGGCTGATCATAATCCAAGGCCTCTAACGGCCTGAGGTTGGCACTGCTGTCCCAGCCCCCTTCAACCCCATTATTAACACCCATAACCACAAGCCCAGCCCTCGATAAGCGCCAAAAGAAACCAGAAAGGAAAAGCTCAACCGATGACCGCGAAATCACCGTATCGGACTTACCCGGTGGCAACATGGGCTCATCGGAGCTGGTTCCGGCAAAGAAAGAGCCGTCGGCCCCCATCGGAGGCTTGGCACACCGGTCCGACCCTTCTAGCTCAGTATTGAAGTGTTGGGGAGGAGACTTGGGGTACGTCTCTATCGTCGGAGCCTGGGCTGAGTTCTCTTCACCAGTCAGAGAACTCTCGCCCACTTCAAAAAAGCTTGGGCCCGAGAAAACTTATAAAAAATGACCCTTAAGTGTATCGGTCAGCAATGGGCTTGTGTCTAGGCCCAACCCAGGTTTTTCTCCAGCCTTTTTATTATCTCCAGCCTTTTTACTTCCTCGTGCAACCCATTTTAGGGCCCTTGGTGCTTCTATATTGCAGTCCTTGTCCACTGCCCGTGACACCACTTTGCACTTCGTATCTCCCCCTTTCCTTCTATCCAAGAAGACTCGTCTGCTCCCTGTCACTTCAACCTCCACAATAAGACTTCTTCCTGACCAGCAAGATCTCCTAACAGCACTCTTCTTCCCTTTTATATAATCTTTTGAATTCAAACTGAAAATTGGGCAACGTAACCTAGAGTCTACCTGATTTTTTACCCCTACCTCTGTCTCCTCATTAATGCTCAGCTCCTTCCTGTCCCCTCCCACCACCTCCATCTTATCAGACTTGCCCACCGGAAAAACCCCCACTTTGGCACCTTTAAGTCTCTGGTTCACCCCCTTCTTCTCCTCTCCTAACTGAGTCTTCTTCCCCTTGGCTGAGTAACCTAGCTGCTTTAGTTGCTTTCTATCCTCTATTCCTCCATGCAGTCAGTTTTCTTAAGCCTCTTATACTTTTAAGGTCTATTTTAACCAAAAAAAAAANAAAAAAAAAAAAAAAAAAAAAAAAAAAAAAAAAAAAAAAAAAAAAAAAAAAAAAAAGAAAGATAAGATTTGTTCTAGATAAAATTTCCTTTTTTCGTTTTTCCCTTGCCCTTTGATCTGATTTTTTGTTGTTCATGTTATTTTTGTGTTTTAGTTTAAAACCAAATGGTAGACCCTTTGGTAAAACGGTATTTAAACTGTGTGTTTTAATTGTTTTATGGCTATTTTGGTTGGGTTTTTTTTAAAGGTTTGTGGGTTATATTTTGGTTTGCATTTGGGTTAGAATTGGTTTTGTTTACATATTTGGAATTAATGTTTTTTATTTACTCATCTCCATTAGAATTTAGTAGTTGCAATGGACATTTGGTTTAAAATAAAATTACAAGTTGTTTTGATATTTGCTTTTGGCCATAACTTCATTTTAGCGTTGAAATCATGGCCATTGTAGAAACTTGAATCATGTGCATTAGCTTTATGTTCATTATTTATTCTAAGAATGGCACTGTGTTTTGCTATTGGCTGAATTGTTGCATTAAATTATATTATATATCCTGTTATTAATTGTTTTTTTAGGCATTTTACTACTTGACACCAGTAACATCTATATTTTAGTTGGATACTGTTTCTTCTGTCGTTGAATATATTTTTAATGTAATGCTATTATCAATTTAGGTTCAAGTTTGGGTATTTTGGTTGAATTGTTTTTAAGCTAGATTTGGGGTTAGATTTTATCTATACTACTATTTAAGGGACTTCTCTTATTTGGACTAGATTTTTTTCTGGTTCCAAAATACCCCTAACACTCCTAAGGTTAAGTAGAAACAAAACTAAAGGATAGTCAAGTAAAAATACATGTATAACTCCCACTAAAAACATGCCCAACAAAATCGTAGCATTCTCTAAGGCAAGTTGCTTAGAATCACCTTACCCACCTTTTCCATGTATCCTATCTTCACACAGACTGCCCCAAAAGAGAAAACCTCCAAAAAGACTTTGCTCCACCCTTTCTCTCTCTCTCTGTAATGTTTGGGTAGATATTGAAGAATAAGAACTGCAAGGGAAGATGGCGAGCAACTGCTTGGTCAAAAAAAAGAAAAAAGAAAAATTACTATTATTCTTTCTCTCTTTTTAATCTTTGTAGTTCGTTTCTGTTGAATTTTGTTTGTTACGATTGGGTTTCACACAGCTTTGTTAATAATGTATACATACCATTTGCATCATAGGAATGGTTCTTTCCCTGCAAATATACACCCACAATTTTTTATATTTTCCCTTTTTTTTTTGGGTGAAGCTAACGTCTTATTACACCATCCATTTTTCTCTAGAGTGAACAGATTTTGTGTTGTGAAATGATAGATCAAGTTAGTGTTTCTGTGGTAGAACATTGTCAAGTCGTGGAGGCAATAGCAGAGCACACAGTAAGGACGCAAGAGAAATAAAATTCAGCCTCTTTATCCTATTATGCTTCTCCTTCGGCGGTTATAAGGTCAAGTGTAGAATTTTCACCAATGTGATTGTGTTTATATTCCCTACTTAGGTATAAGTTTATATGGTTTTAATGTGTTCATTTCTTTTCTTTTCAAATTTGGTCATTGTACACCTTTCAAACTAGGTGGAAGAGTGTCATTCTTTTCTGCAATCAATGGTTAATATGGATTATGTGTATTTTTTGTATTCTCAAAGAGCTTAAAGTTAATGTGCCAAGGCCTTCACTTGGGTATCATTTTGGTGGGCAGCAAGTGTTTGATGAAAGTTGTGAGTATCGGCACTTTGTAGCAAGTGGTTTGTAAAAGTTGCAACTTTGACTTAAGTATTGGGATAAAGGCTTATTTAAGGGTTTATAAAAAAAAAATGAAAAGACTTATTTAAGGTTCATGGTCTTCTTTATTGGTTCTTTGGGAATTTCAGTCCTTTTTTAACATGCTCTTGCAAGCTTTGTTCTTATACGTTGGTTTGTCTCTTCTTCCCTTAATATATTGCACTCTGCTTGGGTGGAATTTTGTTTCATTCCTGATTTCTTTGCCTCCATATGTGAATGATTTTTAGTTTTTATTTTTGGCTCAAATGGTTCTAATTTGTAGAAATCATTGTATTTGGTGTGTAATTAACTTTTGGGATTTTATTGCCAAATTAGACGAATTTATGGTGATTACCTTAGTTGTTCATTTTGAGTTTTGATGCTAGGATTAATGTGGGAACTGTAAAGAACTTGGAAGTATTTGAGGTCTCAAAGAGTATAGATGTGATGCTAAAGGGAAAATAAGCCTCCTGTAGGTTTCAATGTCAAGATTACGGGTCCACAATCCAAATTACATATGAATCAACCAAATATGTGGTGAAAGGTTTTAATAGATCTTCAAATTCCACATTACTTTTACTTACAATTGTAATTTTGGTCTATTTTTGTGGTTTATACTATTGTATTCATCTTTTTTTAAGCATCCTATTGTTTAGCAAACTTCGTGTTACAGCAAGGGCACAAATATGGAATTGATACTTGAACCCGTGATAGGAAAAAAATTTCTATTGACTTAAGTAGTTGTATAAAATAATGCATATGAGTGAGTGAATCCTGTTCTCATATTTTTCTTTGTTTGTGTTAACCTTTGGCATTCTTATGCTTAGCAATAAAGTCAATAATTTGCATAAATTATAATTTGAGATTAATATATTTTCCAATCACAAAAAAACCTAAGAGTGTGATGGGGTAAAAGTCAATAATTTGCATTAATTATAATTTGAGATTAATCTATTTTCCAAATTGGATAGTTAATTGTCCTTTGTGTAGTCTAAATTGGATAGTTATAGTAAGAATCCTGTAATCGTGACAAACATAGTTTGTATAATTGAGGTTTTTTGTATTTTCCCAATTCAGTATGTCTTCATTTCATTTGACCATATTTAAGGGAGTTTCTCATTATTTATAATAATAATAATAATAATAAGGGAAGGGTTTTTTTTTTTTTTTCTTTGAAAAAATCAGTGTATTTCTTTTAATTGTCTATGGAGTTATCATAATATTTTTATGATATCATGATANTAAGTCATTGGATTTCTTGATTACTGTTCATGGAGTTTCAAAAAATGGGTTCAAATACCCTGAATTCTTATTTGTGTTACTTATTTGTGCTAGTTGCTCACTTCTTGAATGATTATTGGACTTTTCTGCAATGAGATTGTGTGTGTTTGTGTAATGTGGTTTGAGTTTGAATGGAAATGGGTGCTACCACATGGTAAGCTATAATTCTCCGGCACCCACAAGGTCTGCCTCTCTCTCTGGCCACTGGCATTTTACGTTCTACGGGTTTGAAAGGGCACACAAACTCAACACCCAAATAGAAACGGATTCCCTATTACATTCATGTGTAATTTTTAATAATAAAACATTCATTTGCAATTATAGATCAAGTAAATCAATTCTAAATGAGATTTGTACATGTGCAATTTGTCTACTATATGTAGAGGTGGATCTCTTTTCCATAATATCCTTCTTATCTGCACAATTTTTTTCTACATTACCTTCTTCATTTCTTTCTTCAAGTATACAGTACAAAATTTTCAAGTTGTCAGAGCTATAAGCAAATCAATCATGGTGTCAAGTTACAGACACAATATTTTCACAAAAATTTTATAATAAAATTTATATGACTTGTTGTTAATAGTAGATAAAATAATAATAATCTCACTAGTAAGTCCTAGTGAGAACTAATAATAATTTACTGTTTAAATTTAATTATGAAATTATTATTAAAATATTGTGTCAATAGCACTATTTTTTTTCTAAAGAAAAATAGCACGCTAATTTAAAAAGTTTAAAAATACAATTAAATGTCATAATATTTTCTCAATATTCTTTTTAGTTGTAATCAATCTTAGTATAATATTTTTTATTTTATTTTATTTTATTTTGACATACAAAAAACAACTCAATTGTCAACTGTTTTGAAAATTTTGCCAAAACTTGTTGTATTTTAACACGATTGCAATTTTTATTTAGTAATTTTCCTTGCATGATGCACATGTATCCCGCTCAAACTACCTTTTATTTTTATTTAAAAATTTTTTTCTTCACTTTTTTCTCATCCACCGTTTCTTCCCTATTCCCGTCAAGCACTTTCCTTTTCCTCCACTCACCATCTTATCTCTTCTTCACCTAAGGACAGTTTGTCTTCTTTCACCCAAAAGACAAGAAGAAAGAGATATATTACACACACACAAAAAATGAGAGAAGAAGAAGCCACGGCAAAAGAAGCAGCAGCTCGCAGTAGAAGAAGAAGAAGCCCGCAGCAGCAGTGGGTTTATGTTGGAATTGAAAATTGCACATTTGATTTAGAATTTTGCAGTCTATTTGGTTGGTTAGAATTTGAAGGAAAGGAAAAGAAAGAAGAACCAGTATGGGATTCTTCTTTTGGGCTTCTTGCAATTGGTGAAGAGGGAGCATAGAGTGTAGAGAAATTCTCCATGACGGGTATTTATTTTTTATTTTTATATATAGACCCAGTTTGGATTTGGCGTCCACGTTTTGTATCATTCAGCGTTTCCTCTTTTTTTTTTCTTTTTTTTTTTTGTGAACAGTAAAATCATTGTGCGAGAGACAAAAATTACTGTTTATTACTGTTCATGCACTGTTCACACAATAAAAAATATTAAAAATGAGTCACACGGTACTATTTACACATTTAAAATTTATTTTGTTACAATGTTTTTAGTTTTCAGTTTCAGCAACAATAAGTTCAATCCAAACGGACCAATAGAAATCTGGTTATATTATAAAAAAAAAGTTTTTTTTTTTTATTAGAAAGAGAAAAAGAGATGAACAATATGCGTGTATGGGCCCATAGTACGGGATTGGAAAGTCAAGTGTGGGGACAGAGACCAGTGTGCGTGCGTTTCAGTTTGTGGAGTTTGTATGCTTAATGAAAATTAGAGTGAGTGAGAAGTATAATTTTTAAGGGGAGAAAACAACAACATAGTATTGTGGAAAATTTACAGTGGGTAAAGCAAAATTTACCTTGTATAGCAAAAAACACCAAAACTGCCTCTATTTGCTAATCCAACACGGTAGATAACAACACACATTGCTGCAGTGACATCTAAAGAGAGACTTGTTGATTACCTAGCTCAAGATGCAAAAATAAACTTTGGTTATTATATTCACTCACTTTCTCACTGCTCTCTGAATGATCTCTTAACGGAGAAGCTTATGTACTTTTTCATCTCTGTGAAGTATGAACTTTATACTTAAACTGCAAGCCAATCTCGGATTGGCTAAATTCGGGACATAAAACAAAAAGTAACGCCCATGAATGATCATAAAAAAAACGATTTTTTTTTTTTTAAAATTTTTTTTTGGACAAAAGGTTAGTAAACAAAAAATTTGGGAACTTAAGAAATAAGTTGAATTCCATGGCTTACTTCAGTTTCAGGAAAAAAAAAAAGTTTGAACTTAACAAACAAGTTTATCTTATGGCTTATATCGGTCTTGATCGTATATAAGAGAAGCATGTATTGTACTAATATTGAAGTGATCATTTGTTTGTAGTAGCAGTAGTAGAAGTTCATAGGTATTGATGGCTTACATTCCTCCACACAAGCGTCACTTATACGAAGCTGCTGGTAGTAGTGATAGGCATAATAGACCCTCACCAATCCCACAATCGCTTGTTCCTCAATTCAGGAGGAACCTTAATTTGAGGAGGTTGCCACCCAAACCCTTTTCACAAAGAAGTGGAAAGATCGTTTATAAGTATGCAGAGCAGGCTATTTCCACATGGTTTCCTGTTGGTTTGGATCACAATCACCAGTTTCCATCTTCTGTACATGTTGACTCAGTTCCCTTTCAGCTTTTTGAAAGAACAGCAGGAACAAGTCCACTAGTTTTGTTCAACAACAACAATCATCCAGGTAAATGTTACTATTTTTCTGCTCAGATTTTTTTTGTAACTAATTATTAATAATGGGATTGTTGGTTTTGGTTAGTTGAGCAAGTGAGAGTCCATGGGTGTATATAGCAGAAAATGTTGTGTCAGACTTGCTTTCTTCCTTGGAGAATGTCAAGAATGAAACCTTGGACTTGGAAGATGTCAAGCCAAAGTTGGTTGCTAGATTTGGGAAAATTCTTTTTCATGAGTAAGTCATGCTTCTATTCTGCTCTCTGAGTTACTGTTTTTGGTTAATAGTTTTTTTTTTTTTTTGGGGGGGGGGGGGGGGGGGGGGGGGGGGCGCCCT
>NW_027069672.1:844491-845697 GCF_002906115.3 Quercus suber | reverse complement strand
AAAAATAAAAAAAAAAAAAAAAAAAAAAAAAAAAAAAAAAAAAAAAAAAAAACCTTTGTCATCAAAAAGAAGGGTAAGTTAGATGATGAAAGATTTTTTTTTTTTTTAAATCAAGAAATTTATTTTAAAATTTTTTCAACAATAATACTAATTTTTTTAGGAGAAGATATTAGTTTTGTTTAAGTAGATATTCATGTCCAATGGACTCTCAACTCTCTACCCTTTGATGGGTCCAAGTAAGAGTTTAAAGTGGTGGAGCCTATTTTGGTTTAGAGCCGTTGTTAATGGATGAATCTGCCCTGGATCATAGCACATAACTAGGTGGTAACTAAAAGGGGTAAAAGGGAAAATTGGAGTGTTAATATGTTTTTTCAATGGTACTTGATATTTCTGAAATAAAGTACCGTGTAAATTGGTGTGTTAATATGTTTTTTCAATGTTGAACAAATAAAGTACCGTGTAAATTTCTGTAAAATTCTGAGTCTTTCGGTGACTCTGATTGTTGGGAGTACTTGGAATGTGATGGGGAAAGCTCAGTCAATTGGAAGGAAGGTTGCTAGAATTTGGAAAAATGGGTTCAAATACTCTGTTAAGTCATTGGATTTCTTGATTACTGTTCATGGAGTTTCAAAAAATGGGTTCAAATACCCCGAATTCTTATCTGTGTTACTTATTTGTGCTAGTTGCTCACTTCTTGAATGATTATTCGACTTTTCTGCAATGAGATTGTGTGTGTTTGTGTAATGTCATTTGAGTTTGAATGGAAATGGGTGCTACCACATGAATTGCATTGCTAAGCTATAATATTAATGCTTTACATTAAACTTGATGTGATTCAACTTTTTTTTTAAAAAAAAAATTCTTGGAACGAAAATCTTTAGAAGAGTTTAGTAGTACAGGGAGAACAAGGTTGGTCCCTCTGCTGTTGTTCCCATCCTCCAATTCTCCGGCACCCACAAGGTCCGCCTCTCTCTCCGGCCACTGGCATTTTACGTTCTACGGGTTTGAAAAGGCACACAAACCCAACACTGATGTCGCGGAAGCCTGAAGAGAAACACACACGATGCTCTCTTGATGGAACAGAAACTAAACTGTTAGTTTCTGGTAGTAAACCTCGAATCCACGAGGGGTTTCCCTGAATCCACAAGGAGATAAAACTGGAATCCACCAGAAGAAAATTTGACAAAAGTCTGTGTTTATTGATAA
>NW_027069672.1:815676-843591 GCF_002906115.3 Quercus suber | reverse complement strand
GGGGGGGGGGGGGGGGGGGGGGGGGTTTACCATTTGAAGCTAATTTAACCATCCATTCCAATACTCTCTATCTACATATTTAAGTAAATTACCAAAATCCTTCCTTAATACCCTTTTATCTTCAAAAACAGGTTCCAATCTCCAACATATGCAATCATCTTTGAGAAGCTTTTGCAAGAAATTTTTATTCTCCATCCACAATGACTCTATGAACCCCTTTCTCTTGACTGCCATCTCCGCTTCCCAAAGTGAAATGAAAGTTGCTTCTCTTTTAAATAACACAGATCTACTGTAGTAATCCATAATCTGCTTATTCCAAGACCTGACCCTGCATCCAAAAGCACATCCACCAAACTTTTTCCTTTCAGAATATAGACACCTGCCAGATAATAAAACTACTTGCCATCCTACACACTGTCCAAAATTGCTAAAATCTCTTTCACTAATAACTGCTAAATCCTAAAAACCATATAAATCATAAAATACCCACTACCATAGCCACAATAACTGCATTATGAGATTTATTTTCAGAGAGAACATACAACCATCATTCTAATCACACTCTCTCTGATTGGGGTTGATAAGAATCCATTCTAATGCCACACACTGAAGCAAACCAAATTGCTCTAGCAATTGGACAAGAAAGAAACATCTGATCCACAATTTGCTCATATTCACCACACATCAAACATGAATCAGAAACAAAAACATTTCTTTTAATTAGTTCTGACTTCACAGGAAAAGCATTGTTAATTATTTTCCACAGAAAAATATGACATTAATCAAGTGTGCAAACAAATGAAGTCATCAGCATGTAGGCAGATAAGTAGAACTGTATACTGTAAAGAGTCCTCTTTGGTTCCCTAGCATGTTAGTAGACATCAATTGAAAATAAGCAATTTTCCACTAGCTACAAAACTTGTTAGTTTACCACAACGAAAAAGCCATAGTGCAACTAGAAATTGACAAAAACCTTAAAAATAAATAAATATATATGCATGAAATCCATCTTACTTATCTTTCTCAGTATGCAACTGCACCATTGGCTGCTTTGTCAAGTAAAACTAGACTCTCAACATAAGAATTAGCAACAGTATGCTTATATTCAACTATCCCAAATCCTTTACCTTTTGGGTCTCAAGATTCTGCAACACAAGGTGGCTACCACCCGTATCCCTACCATTCATTTAAAAGACAATCTCACGATTTCCCCTAAAACCTGTTGGCCTTGGAAATAAACCTTTTTGAAAGATCCTGCAATAAAAAATTCATCATATCAATCATTAATCACTCCTTCATAGACCCACCCACAATTTTGTTTGATTTCTGTTTGATCAAGAAAAAGAATTAGATGGAATCATAAATCATAATGCAGAAAGCAAAAGTCCAGAATGCTGAAAGCTGCAAGTTCCCAAAGAAAAGCCAAAAAAAATCTAAAATTCCCTAGCCATTGACTGCTAAAAACTAAAATCAACTTAATCAAAATACATAATCCAAATTAATTTTTGAGCAAATATCTTGAGACTTTATGTTTAAACTTTGAGTTTAGGTAGCAAGAAAAAGAACAAGGGCCACGGGTATGACACTGAAGACACATACTAGCATGACCAGATAATGAGAAAATAAGACACAACACTAAAATTAATTTGTTTCTGTATGTGTGTTCTTAACTCATTTTCAAAATAATATTAACAAGGTACCTAAGTGCATGTTTGTGATCAATTAAGCTAATAATTAGATTCTATTATATTATTAGATAGAGGCTGTCAAAGGCAATCAGGGATGACCTCATTGATGCTAAAATTTAAAGAAAAAAAATTTAACAGCATTTTAAATCATACCTTTCCTAACTGTCAAGATATGCATTGCTATGGATATGAAACTGCATCATCTTTAAAGCAATTACCTCACTTCATTATCACCAGCAGTGGCCTAGGCTGGATGTAGGAAAAGCAATTTTAAGAACTAAGAAAAAAATATACTCCCTTCTTGTTGTGATAACAGTCAACATTCCCATTTTTAACCCAATATATTTGTCCCTTGTCAAGGTCAAACAATATTTACTTTCATATTACCAGTAACTGCCTTTTTCATCACATTAGTTACATTATATACATTGCATTTTATGCACATTTAAATGTAGAAGTAGGGACATGATTGGAGTTTAAGTATATACATAACTGGGAACACTAATTACATCTTTCATAAACTGTATAGACAAATTCAAAAGTTTAACTACAGAGAGAAAAGGCCATCTAAAGAGCAATTTTATTATTTAAACAGATGAGTAACTCAGACATAAGGTTTTACCTGGATCTCCAAGAGGTTAAGAACTGCAGAACCTGCAAAAATATCAGCTGAAGGTTTCTGTATTAAGCGGACAATACTTGCATGGATCCATCATGGGCTGCAACTCATTGTGAAAATCCCTTCAGTGAACATCCTAAGAATGATTGTGCAGATTTAAGGAAAAAATCAAACCTGACAGTGAAACCACAGTCCTTGTATGGCAAGTCTTCCCACTTGAAACTGGTGCCTAAGCTGTGCCACCGTGGCCTAGTAACTTTAATAAGAAATTTTGAAGTGTAATTTAACAGAAAGACATTTGGGAATGGCATAAAATATATATATATATATATATATATATTTTTAAATGCAGTGAACCGAAAAGTCATAGTCGAAATAACATGGATTGCTTGAACTGTTCAAGTAGATGCATTAGTATTTTCAATAGGGAGGGAGCATTAATACACAAATTATAAGTACCGGATATTTTCTGTATGCTAAGTATGTAATTGATATTTTAACTTAATCATTGGTTACAACAGGTGCAAAATTAACGAAAGGAGAAAGGAAATGCTAAAAGTGACCTCTTCTCCCCAGTAATTTTTATGTATAAGACAGTTAAAGACATGTACATTGGAGATAATCAGCAACTCAAAGTGAAATTAGTAAGAGGGTGGCAAAGAACCAAAGAAGATTACTGTCATCATAACAAAATTGGAGATAATCCTATTAATTTAATTACAGAAGATATGCATGTTGGTGAAACATGAAATGGCTACAGAGCTATAGCTTTCAAAGGGATAGAAGACTTATTCATGGTTGCAGACACTTGTTAATGGTTGCAGACACTGTTAGAACCTTTGTTATTTGGTATAGAGATTCATTCTAAAGTCTACAAAATAAGGAAATCAAATACCAAAGAAAAGACTTACATATGTACTCAGTTGCATCAAGTGTGAAATTCATCAGTACAGATTATCCTGCAGAACAGAATGCTCATTTCTGGGGAAAAAAAACACACACACACCCAAAAAATGAGAAAAAAGAAGAAGGATAAAGTAGTTTCACCAGAAGCTACATCTAATATCCCAACAATATTTAAGTTGTGCCCCTATCATCCCCACTGATTCAAGTATTCAAATAATACAAAAAGAAACGAAATTAAAATGTCTGATTTTATAATATATTGGAAAAACTCTTTGACCAACAACTATAAATTATTTTCTTCCACAAATCCAATCCAAAGGCATTTAGGAATGGAAGTAACTTATTTTTTGGCCAGCAAGTCTCAAGTGAGCAACTAAGCTAATTCAGTATTGTTCCAGAAAAAAAAAAAAAAAACCCTAAATTTTCATAGGCTTGAAAGGTTCAAACCAAAGCATCCAAATGTGACTGTAATAGTGAATTTGGACTCATCATTGATAGAAATTTCCCTATTTCATGCATCTTACTTATCTTTCTCAGTATGCAACTGCACCATTGGCTGCTTTGTCAAGTAAAACTAGATTCTCAACATAAGAATTAGCAACAGTATGCTTATATCCAACAATCCCAAGATCCTTTATTTCTTGGCCACCATCCATTTCCCTGCCATTCATTTCAAACACAATCTCATGATTTCTCCTAAAACCTATTGGCCTTTGTATTGTTTAGGGGTGTTATGGGACAAGGCTTTCTCAACATTATCCATTCATTTTTGGCAAGTGGGTAAACCTCGACAAGAGTAAGGTCAGGATCCTCATCCTCTTGTAATGGCAGACCAGGCCATTACAAGTACCTATTACAAAGGAATGTCCATCATGGGGCTCAGGGAAATCAAACTTGGTGTGTTGGGTAGAATCATCATCTTCTTCGTTATGCAATGCGTAGAATTCTTTGAAACTATCATCTTGTGGACAGAGCCTGAGGAGGAGGAGGTTATGGTGGGTTGGTGTAGGAGTGGTGGATATGGATGTAAATGAAAGTTGGGTTTAGGATTAAGGATTTCCAAGTTTTTGAAACGGAGGTACAGATAACCATGGATTTCATAAGTAGAAAAACGAAAATATGGGTAAGGATCTCATCAGGTAAAGGCTCCATTCAATTGTAGAAAATATGGGTACTATTAATCAACGGATGTAACCAGAAAGATCATAAACTATCCATCAAACAACAGTGAAGAACGAGTGGGACTTGGTAAAGCAAGATTGACTTTTCAAACCTGCTATGGAAAGAGTGGCTGAGTAGACACCCAAACCAAAATTGTGGAGTGACTGTGTAAATAAAATTACAAGCATTTGACACCATTAAAAAAAAAAAAAAAAACTTCTTGTATTTTTTTATTTATTAAATAATTAAGTTTAATATTTAGGCTTAATTAAAAAGACATCATGAGCTTTGACGTTATAGATTCAAAATCTCTCTTAAAAACAAAAAAACTTATATTTAATAAACAAGCTTAGTTCATGCAATAAAAATTATTCTTAAAATAAAAAAATTAAATTAAATTAAAATAAAAATAAAACCCAAAAGTCATTATTTATGTAGAGTATGTTTTGGGGTTAAAAGAAGAGAAATTCTACGTTAACAACATTTTCACAACACTTTTACTGCAAATCCTTTTTTTATAAGTACTTTTACAGCAAATCATAGGACATATGTTGTTATTAGTTCTAATTTATATCTACAATTTAAATTACTTTTTTGTTCACTTGTAATGATCAATAACAACCTACCACTTCAAACTTATTGTTAAAATATTGTGAAAATATTGTGAACATAGCATTTCTCTCGAAAAAACAGCCCAATAATTAAGACCTTTTTCTTTTTCTAAAAAGTTGTCTACTACTATGGCGTGTACTACTTCGTATGAAAAGCGTACATTTGGTTTTTAAATTTGTAATAAATAAAAAAAAAAAAAAAAAAAAACTCTTTTCAATAGATTGCTTTATTTATTGGTATTGACATGACCTTGGAAGATGTAATTTAGTCTGTTCATAATATTACAAACCACCAACTCGTATATTAATAAGGCTCAATAAGGCCTTTTAAGTGTGTACCATATATTTCTTCAAAAAAAAAAAAAAAGTGTGTACCCTATTCTTTCTCCAAAAATAAAAAATAAAAGTGTACCATATTATAATTTGAATGCCTTTCAAAAATTCTCGTCTTTGTATCTTGTGTGAGTTTATTTATTAAAATAATAATAATAATAAATAAATAAAAGAAGAGCAAGATAAAAATAATGGGCTTGATAAAGCTTGAAAATAGAGTTGAATTATCTTTTTGCCATGCCCCCTACCCCCAATATTTTCATTGTGGTACACATGGCCCAAATGTATCCATTCATCCCATATGTAATGCCTCAAATATATATATATATATATATATATATATGTATATATTGGTTCACATTTTCTATTCTCTGAGAAATTTCCAATTCATGTGATGAAAGAGGAAGTCAAGTTTCATGTGACTAGAGCACTCGCATGTAAGAATCTATTTTTAACTCAAACAACCCCTTAATGGAGAAGTTCATGTACTTGTTCACCACTATGTAGTATGTACTTTATACTTGAACTGCAAGCCAATCTTTGATTGGCTAAATTCGCCATGAATGATCATAACAAAATATTTTCTTTGGATAAAAGGTTAGAAAACAAAATTTGGGAACTTAAGAAATAAGTTGAATTCCATGCTTAATTAAGTTTAAGGAAAAAAAAAAAAAGTGGAACTTAACAAACAAGTTTATCTCCATGGCTTATATCAATCTTCACCATATAGAAGAGAAGTATGAATTATACTAATATTGAAGTGATCATTTGTTTGTAGCAGTAGTAGTACTATTAGAAGTTCATAGGTATTGATGGCTTACATTCCACCACACAAGCGTCACTCATACCAAGCTGGTAGCAGTGATAGGCATAATAGACCCTCACCAATTCCACAATCCCTTGTTCCTCAATTTAGGAGAAATCTTAATTTGAGGTTGCCACCAAACCCTTTTCACAAAGAAGTGGAAAGATCGTTTATAATTATGCAGAGCAGGCTATTTCCACATGGTTTCCTGTTGGTTTGGATCACAATCACCAGTTTCCATCTTCTGTACTTGTTACCCCAGTTCCCTTGCAACTTTTTGGGAGAACAACAGGAACAAATCCACTAGTTTTGTTCAAGAACAACAACAATCATCCAGGTAAATGTTACTATTTTTCTGCATAGATTTTGTGTTTGTAACCAATTATTAATAATGGGTTTGTTGGTTTTGGTTAGTTGAGCAAGTGAGTAGTCCATGGGTGTATATAGCAGAAAATGTTGTGTCAGACTTGCTTTCTTCTTTCGAGAATGTCAAGAATGAAAAGTTGGACTTGAAAGATGTCAAGCCAAAGTTGGTTGCTAGATTTGGGAAAATTCTTTTTCTTAAGTAAGCCATGCTTCTATTCTATTCTATGAGTCATTGTTTTAGTTAATAGTTTTTTTTTTTGGGACGCCCTATGAAAATTTAATTCAATATAATGAAAAAATGTGAAATTATGAGGTTGGCATGAAGAAGTGAGTGAGATAAATCCAAAACACTTATTTTTTATGCACTTTGTTACCTCAAACCAAAGCAAAGTTGTCAACTGTCACTTCATCCTTATCTTCTAACCAAGAAAATAACTTAAACTTCATTAACCAAAACCTTAATGATACACTCAGTCAGTTAGAGTATCAATATGATATGAAGGGTGTGTTTGGATTGAACTTATTGTTGTTGAAACTGAAAACTGAAAACTGAAAACTGAAAACACTGTAGCAAAATAATTTTTAAATGTGTAAATAGTACCGTGGGACCCATTTTTAATATTTTTTATTACATGAACAGTATATAAACAGTGCGTAAACAGTGCACGCACTGTTCATGCACAGATTTTTTGTCTCCCAAAAGTAAAAAAATGCGGCAAAAAAAAAAAAAAAAAAAAAAGGGGAGGAAACGCGTTTGCTGAAACGCAAACGCGGAATCCAAACCCCCCGAAGTCTATAGTTGAGGTTGCTANTCTACCATTAATCGACAGAACCTTCATAATCTTCTTTTTCATTATCTTCATTTCTTTCTTTCTTTTTGTTATTGGCATAAAGTCCACATCAAGGCTGGTTTGAGATTTCACTGATATCCCATTCTTCAGCTTCAAAGTGGACAACAACAAGAATTTTAAAGATGATCAATCTCAAATGAAAACTTAGTAGATACATGTATATATTTGTGTATGGGTGAATTAGCAAGCAGGTTTAACAAACAGAGGCTTCCCTTTCTTTATTGTACCTGAGCTTGTAAATAAAGAAGGCCTCTGTTTCTTTTCCTTGTTCAGTTTCTTTGGGGAATATTATCTCTGTTGCAGAACAGCCTCAATGACTTCATTTAATCAGATTGCAAATATCTTTGGGGATCTTTACCATAGAATTAGCAAAACCAGTCATGCTTCGGTTTTGGTATGACCATTGGTGGGGAGACAAGGCTTTCAAGGATTGAAACGGGGAACTTTTCCCAATTGCAAGGAACTAAAGGAACACAGAGGTAAAGGTGGCTGATTATTTGGATGTGTCAACTGGGTGTATTCACTGGAACTGGAAGCCCCAATTCATTCAGGTGATTGAGGGCTAGAAATTAGAATCCATGGACACTTTCTTGAAGGATTTGTATACTTTTAAGGTACATCAATTTCAGGAATATTATTATAAAGCTTTGAGATTTTCTTTTAGAGTGGGGAATTGGCATTTCCCTTGAAGAACTGTTTGGCACATCAAAACTCCTCGTGTCAGTTTTTTAATGTGGACTATAGTGAAGGGAAAAATCTTAACAACAGACAATTTGAGAAAAAGAAATATTATTATTACAGATTGAAGTCGCATGTGCAAGTCTGATTGGAAAATATAGACCACCTATTCCAACATTGTAGTGTAGCTAGAGAGTTGTGGGATTTTATATTGCGCCTTGTAGGAATGAGTTGGGTGATGCCTAGGAGAGTGTTAGATCTACTATCCAGCTGGGCAGGTTTATGTGTTAAAAAGGCACGGTTGAAAATCTGAGGAGCTATTCCCTCTTGTTTGATGTCAAAGACAAAGAAAGTTCGGCGGTCCATCTTAAGTCGCAGATAGTGGGAACAAGCTATTTCAACGTTTTTTGCCTTTAATTTGGATCTTCTCTCTTTTGGACAGTTTGTATCTTGGTTGAATTTCCTGGATTCTTTTTTCTTTATTTTTCCTTTAGGTTGCGTTTGGATACTTGAATTTGAATTTGGATTTGAATTTTTTTTTTTTGATAAGTAACGAAAGAATATTATTAATAATAGAAAAAGTGCCAAACCGAGTACATTGGAGATGTACTATGGGGGCACAAATCATAAAACAAAAGTACAACGGTCAAGAAAAATAGAAAAAGAAGAACAAGAAAAATGAGAAAAGACCACACTCCAATCAAAGAGAGTGTGCAAGAAAAAAGACTTAATCTCTAGCAAAGATCTTTCACTACCCTCAAAGCTTCTAGCATTCCTTTCACGCCAAATGCACCAAATCAAGCAATGAGGCACTAATCTCCAAACATCAATATGACGATGTCGTGCAAATTTTCCTTGCCAAGCCTCAAACAACTCAAGAACATGATGAGGCATAACCCATTGGATACCAAACAAGGAGAAAACCAAAGACCACAACTCCCAAGCTACGGGGCAATGAAGAAGAAGATGATCTACCGACTCCCCACATCTTTTACACATATAGCACCAGTCAAGCACTATCACACGTCTTTTGCGAAGGTTGTCAGTAGTTAAAATCTTACCTAAGGCAGCAGACCAAGAAAAGAAAGCCACCCTTGGAGGAACCTTCGATCGCCATATCATTTTCCAAGGGAATGAAACAGAAGCAGGGGGGTAGAAGGAACTATAATATCCTCTAACCTCAAAACCTCTATTCCTTGCAGGCTTCCAACAAACTTTATCGGGGCCAAAACCCCGTACTGTCGAAGAATAGACCAACCTCATAAACTGATCAAAGACATCTTCTTCCCAATCTTGTGGTGGACGACGAAATTGCACATTCCAGTGAAATCTCCCAGCAGACCCACCCATAACTTCAGCCACCGAGGAATCCTTTGACCTACTAAGACAATAAAGTTCTGGAAAAGCCTCTTGGAGAGTACACTCCCCACACCACACATGCTTCCAAAATTTCACTCTAGTACCATCCCCCACATCATAAACAAGGAGCTTAGAGAAGTTCAACCAGCCACTTCTAATGTATCTCCACAGGCTGACCCCATAAGGACTTGTCACCTTTTTCGTACACCAACCTCCCCAAATATTCCCATATTTTACCTCTATAACCCTCCTCCATAAAGTATCAGTCTCCATGCCATACCTCCACAACCATTTTCCTAGCAAGGCAGAATTAAAGCTTCCCAAACGTCTTATACCCAACCCCCCAACCTGCACCGGCTTACAAATCTTGGCCCATTTAACTAGATGAATTTTAGGTTCACCACCAATCCCATTCCACAGGAAATCTCTCTGTAATTTCTCCATACGCTTAGCCACCTTACCCGGTAAAGGAAAAAGAGAAAGGAAGTAAGTAGGTAAGGACGAGAGAGAGCTTTTAATAAGTGTCACTTTACCCC
Source organism: Quercus suber (assembly GCF_002906115.3). Lineage (NCBI taxonomy): Eukaryota > Viridiplantae > Streptophyta > Magnoliopsida > Fagales > Fagaceae > Quercus > Quercus suber. Next base: position 833,678 of record NW_027069672.1, on the reverse strand, counting down.
CTTTAGATAAATAAAGTCTCTTCCAACCTGCTAATCTCCTCTCCATTCTCTCTAGGATAGGATTCCAAATAGTTAAATCCTTAAACTTAGCGCCTAATGGAAGGCCCAAATACTTCAAAGGCAAAGAAGACTGCCCACACCCCAACAGACCCACCAAATCCTCCAAATTATGCACCCCACCAACAGGAACCAACTCAGATTTCCCCAAATTAATATGAAGCCCTGACACCCTCTCAAATCTAGCAAGAACCGCCTTCAAATTAGCAATCTGAGAAGGATCAGCATCACAAAAAATCAAAGTATCATCTGCAAATAAAAGGTGAGACACCATCACTGCTGAGTCAGCTGTACTACCCACAGAAAATCCTGAGAATTGCCCAGCGGAAGCAGCCACATCCAACAAACGACTTAATGCTTCCATCACAATATCAAACAATAGAGGAGATAATGGATCTCCTTGCCGAAGCCCCCTAGAACTTCCAAAGAAATCCGATGGACTACCATTAATCAGAATGGAAAACTTTACAGTTGAAATGCAATACCTAATCCATTTTCTCCATTTCTCTGAGAACCCACAACGCTGAAGCATATACAATAAAAAATCCCAGCTCACATGATCATACGCCTTTTCCACATCCAATTTACACAACACACCTGGAACTCCTGACTTCAATCTACTATCAATACATTCAGAAGCAATCAAGACGGAATCCAAAATTTGTCTACCCTTCACAAAGGCATTTTGTGAATCCGAAATAAGCCCATGTGCCACCCTACGGAGCCGATTTGCTAACACCTTAGAGATAAGCTTATAAATCCCACCAACTAAGCTAATAGGCCGAAAATCCCTTACCTCCACAGCATCCACTTTCTTGGGAATAAGGGCAAGGAACGAAGCATTAAGACTCTTCTCAAACACTGCCTGAGTATGAAAATTGTGGAATACCGCCATAATTTCTGTTTTCAAAACACACCAGCAAGATTGGAAAAATGCCATAGAAAAGCCATCCGGGCCAGGCGCCTTATCACCATTAAGATCATTGAGCACCCCAAACACCTCTTCCTCCTCAAAAGGCCTATCTAGCCAACTTGCATCTTCCACCGAGATACTAGAGAATTCCACATCATCTAAGACAGGTCTGTGGGCCACATTCTCAAAATAAAGCTGCCTATAAAACTGAGATATATGATCTGCTATAGCTGCCGGATCCGAAGACAACTCCCCATCCACCATAAGCCTATCAATAGAATTAGCCCTCCTATGAGAGTTAGCTAAACGGTGGAAAAATTTAGTATTCCTATCTCCTTCCCTAACACAGAGAACTCTAGATTTCTGCCTCCAACAAATTTCTTCCAACAGAGTAGCTTTTTCTAACTCCTCACGAATTCTTCCCACTTCTACCGTTTCCTCCGCTGATAGACCCTGACTATCCTCCAAATTCTCAAGAACACTTAGGTCCTTCCACAATTTTTTAATCCGGACTTCAACATGACCAAACACCTCCACATTCCATCTCTTCAAATCATTTTTTAAGAGCTTTAATTTATTAGCTAAAACAAAGCTCGGTGCACCTTGAACCTGATAGGATTCCCACCAAGACCGAACCCTATCAACAAAACCCTCATCCTTAAGCCACATATTTTCAAATCTAAATGGCCTACTCCCTCTCTGAAAAGATCCACCCTCAAGAACAATTGGAAAATGATCTGAACACAACCTAGACAACCGTCTTTGAGAAACTGTTGGAAACTTATCCTCCCAATCTGCAGAAAACAAGAATCTGTCCAGCCTAGCCTTCGAAGTAACTTCTCTAGAATTTGACCAAGTGAAAGTCCCCCCTTGCAATGGCAGATCAATGAGGCCCTGTTCAGAAATAAAATTGGAAAACTCCCGCATAGCAGTAGTGAAAGCATTAGACCCCAATCGTTCAGAAGGGAACCTAACCACATTAAAATCACCACCCACACACCAAGGAACACTCCACCAGCTGCTCAAACCACAAAGTTCCTCCCATAAAAACCTCCTATCTCGGTGCACATTAGGACCATAAACCCCAGTAAACGCCCATACAAACTGATCTAACACACTTGTAAATTTACAAGAAACCGAAAATCTCCCCACTGCTTCCTCCATCTTATTCACAACTCGTGTGTCCCACATCAATAACACCCCTCCGGAAGCACCACAAGAACCTAAATAAGACCAATCAACATGTTGGCCACCCCACAAGCTACGAATCACCACCCTATTTATCAGCTCCATTTTGATTTCTTGAAGACAAACCACATCAGGCCCCCAGTTCCTAATCAAATTTCTAACCCTAAACCTTTTATCCTGCTCATTCAACCCTCTTACATTCCAAGAAATAATCTTCAAACTCATTGATGAGACACAACAGCCCGTTCCATACTTTCACTCCTTGATTTATTTGAACCATACTCAACATTCAAGGATGACAACAGATTTTTCAACTCCCGCTGACCTTTCTGGCCTGACTTGACCAATTTCATCTTCTCACCCACCACATGTTTATTTTTATCTTTTTTTCTGGCCTCTAAAGCTAATAACAACCCTGTAATTTGCTCTTCAAAACCTTCCAAAGAAGTGCCCACAGATTTCTTAAAGGCCTTAATCCTATTGGTTACCCACTGTGATAGCTGAGAGTTATCAACACTCTCCTTACACCCAATCTCCTTTACCGGACTAGACACCGACTCCAAAGGGCCTTCAGTGGCCAAAGGTACCACTATTAATGGCTCACCACATCTCTCCCAAGACATCAACCTTCCATCAAATTCCCCCATCATATTCTTTGATTCAGGCACCGCATACAAAGACTCCACTAACCCCACACCCTCATCTGCCCAACTAGTCCTCTGCCCTTCAATAGCAATAGCTGCACTACCTGGTACACACTCTTCCTCTATACTTGAGCAGATCGACATGCTATCTGGAGAGCGATAGAGTGACAGTGGAAGCACTAACTGCCGCCCATCTCGCAATTGCAGCATCCAGTCTTTAGAGTTACCCCAAGACTTATCCAAGTCTCCAACCAATTCCCTAATAGTGAGGCCAGGTAGATGAACTCCCTCAAGTTCAGAATCATTAGTAGTAGTGGCCAATCCTTCCAACCCCACAAAATCCACATCCACACCTTCTGTTGCCACCTGAGATGTCAAATACTCCCCCACTGGCTTGACTGGCAAGGTGGAGCTCTGATTCTGACTACTTAGACCACCGAAACCAGCAGCACCTGTCGCTTCCGACACCGTAATGGATGACACTATGGCAGAGGACACCACCAGCAGCATAATAGGCCCCAACGGAGCTCCAGCCAGCTCGTGGGAAGCCTGGGTCACCGTTGTTAGACCAGTCGGCATGGGAGAAGACTGAGCAGCTCGACTCGGGTTGTGCCCACCCTCGACGGCCACTTCCGGCACTGCTAGGGAGGAGCTCGTGGCCTTAGGCACCTTTGACAACATCACCGGCTCCACTGAAGACTCAAGCGAGATAGCTAAGCTCTCGTGTTTCTTCTTATCGTTCGAATCACACTTACCTAGGCTCGGGATGGAGGGACAACACTGATCAGAAGGTTCCAGAACAGGTGGGCCACTAAAGGAGCTTTCGCCAGCCTCAAAAGGAGATGGGCTTGACAAACCCAGGCCCAACACAGTATTTTTACTACCCAACTGAGAACCTTGGGCATTCTGATTTGATGGGCCCAACCCAAGTTTAGTATTCTGATCTTTAATACTCCACGTTGCTACCCCTTTGCCAGCTTGCTTACCTCTCTTAACACCTTCCCAAGATACCCGCCTCTTTCCAAACTCATTCACATCCACAATTAACCCTCTCCCTAACCAACGTGATTTCCTAGAATCAAGCACCTTTCCAAACTCAACAATATTTGAATTTGAATTGAACTTGAAAGGAAAACTGATATTATTTCCTTCCGAGATTTTTGCCTCAAAAATATTCTTACCATTAATAGCACCTTCACCAACCTCACCATCACCCATGGCTGCTGGGAGAAAACTTCCGGCCTGTGTGTCACTGTCTCTTGGAAGCTCCATTATCTTCTCCACTACACCATCCTTGGCCTTTTCCTTAATGAAGGGCTGCTGAGCAGGCTTCAACCTTGCCTGCATTGGAGCTTTGACAGCTTCCACAAAGGACCTGGCAACATGATACTTGGGTACTTGCTTAGACTGATACGGTACAAACTTCAGACCACCCAACGCATATTGTGAAGGTTCCAGTCTTCTTCTCAATTCAATCCCAAAGGTTTTCCATCCTTGTTGAAACTTTCCGGCAGGGATAATGATAGTTCTCCGCAACCCACCTACCTTAAGTTCTGTCACTGATAAATACTGCCCAAACGAGTTGGACCCCCGTTGCAACGTGTAAGCAGTACCACCTTCCCTGAACGTGAAGAATTGCTTCGGATTAACCCCCATCACGGTGTGTTCCAGGCTCGTCATTAACCAACATGTTGCACTCTTACCCATAAAAACCGATTGCATGTAATATTTTCCCCGTTCAAAAATCTTAAGGGAGAAAAAATTCCCACCTTCCTCAACCACCAACTGAAACAGCTTAGATTCAATAAAAAAACTTCTAAAACCACCCATATTGATCCAAAGAACTAAGCAAAATAAGATTTCTGACTAGTTTGAGGTAGCCGGGCCTCCAGAGAAAGAGAGCATTTTTTTAGATAATTTTTAAAGTTTTTTTCCTACTCATGTACAACCAAAAAAAAAAATTGGATTTGAATTTTAAAGTGATGGATTGGAAATGCTTTAATTCCAAATTCATAAATATTGAAGTATGTCATATGAATTTCTAAAATTCTATGGGTTTAGAAGTTATTTCAAATTCAAGGATTTTAAGGTTTAAAATCCTTGACAGATTTGTCAAATCCAAATCCTTGACCCTTTGTAAACTATCCAAACAAGGTATTTGGATTTTAATCACCCAAATCCATATCCATGTGCCCAAATCCAGCCATCCAAACACACCATTAGAGTGTCCCATAGTATACTTCCTGTGTACTTGGGACTTGCCCCATTTTGGCATTTTCTTTATTGATAAAATCTTTCTTTTACAAATTTTAAATAAATAAAAAAACCATATAGCATGATTTTCTATTCTAACCAATTTCAGACTTTAATCTGGCATAAAGTAAATGAAGTTCTAGTTGCAAGTCTCAAAATGTTATGTAAAACTGGCAGCTTCCAAAACCAGTATAGGTTTTCACTAACCTTGTTACAATAGGAGATAGAACCAGGAATATTTTCATGTTGTTACTTGTTAGTGATGAAAACTTTCATGATATTAGTATCAGTAGAAAGTTACATAATGGGATACTTGCACAACAGAAATTTAGTAATGTTTTGCCTCACATCCATTTTTTAGAACAAGCCTTCCTAATAATGCAAATAGAAGCCACTTTTAAAATTTTATTGGGATGTGGACATCTAAACTAAAATACCTTTTCCTGCACAAAAACCATACAGTCATTGTGTTACCTACATTTAAAGTTATAGTCCTGTCAAAAACCAAGCAAATCCTGGGAAGACGGTAGCTCTCTCATGTACAAATGCTAATTACTAGAGTAATAATAAGAAGATTCAGAAGAAAGAGATGGCTCAGACAAATGAACAGAAATATCAAGAATGAAACACACCTTAAGTGAGGCACTACGTACTATCTGAAGAGCTGGAAGTTCACGGTGAGATCCCTCTACAATTATGTCAATTAAAAAAAATTCTCAATACAATTCAAACCAAGAATTATTAGAAAAAAATTGACATGGAAATTTATAGCCTTATAGGCCTCACAGTCCAGTGCATCACATTGTGTCCCTAGCTTTGAGTGTTCTGTCCCATATAATTAGGGTGGAGATGGGTAGGTAGCATACACTGTGGACTAATCTGAGGGCTTAACCATCACAAAAAATTAGAAAAGGAAGATTTTTAAATAGTTGAAGTTGCTTACCATGACGAATATCAATCAGCATACGTGGAATACCAATTGCATCAGCAGCCACAGCAAGAGAAACCTCAGTTTTCTTACGTGTCTTCTCCACAACACCATTCACAAGCCTTCAAAAACAAGTCTAATATGTGAACATATTGTTCATTTATGTAGCACTTAGATTGTCCCCACACAAAACAAGCATGTAAGCTTCCACTCAAACAAATAATTCAATCAATCAATGAAAAGTAGAAATTAAAATCTTAACTTGTACTACATAGAGTATAGGGCAGATGTAGCCAAGTGGATTGAGACAATGAATTGTGAACAAAGTTATAAAAATTGTACTGTACCGTACCAGTCGGTACAGCTGGAAAATTTCATACTGGTTACCAAACTGGTATACTTTAGCCTTTTGAAACATACCAGTTTAAATACTGTAATGTTTCAGCCTATACCGGCCATTTCGATCGATTTCACTTGTTTCACTCAAGTATGTACTTTTGGACTGGTACAAGTTTCTATTTGTAATGTTTTAAAACAGCTAAAACTTAGGTAAGTACATTAGGTTTCACAATTGTATTCAAACACCTAGTTGCATTGACCATTAAAACACAAATAGTATGTTCTTTTCCAAGGACTAATTGAATTAAATGCAAAAGGTATATTCCTACTGGCTACAATGTATATAGAATATCAAAATTTTTTGAAACATACCAGTTTAAATACTGTAATGTTTCAGCCTATACTGGCCATTTCGATCGATTTCACTTGTTTCACCCAAGGTATGTACTTTTGGACTGGTACAAGTTTCTATTTGTAATGTTTTAAAACAGGTAAAACTTAGGTACAATATATTAGGTTTTACAATTGTATTCAAACACTGGTTGCATTGACCATTAAAATACAAATAGTATGTTCTTTTCCAAGGACAATTGAATTCAATGCAAAAGGTATATTCCTACTGGCTACAACTTATATAGAATATCACAATTTTTTACTAAGTAATAAAAATTGTTAAAAAGTTCAAAAGGTGTGCAAAGAATAGCATAGCACAAATAGCATTTTTTTTATAATTTAAGAATAGCACAAATAATATTAAATTAAAGATAGATACCAGTGGCTATCATCAATTGTCACCCCACAAATAATCATCTTCTATCCCATCACCCAGAAAAGGAAAGAAGGAATACATGAAATAATAAAAGGAATGTTACCTTATGATTGCCATGCAATACAACATGGCCAACATGTCCTCTGAAAGTTGCACATAACTAGTTTGGTCCACTCTAAAGTTATCAGAAGCACCATTTGATTGGTTCTCTCTACAATCAACCAAAAACATAGAAAAGATATATCATATTAACTAATTTGTGGCCATAACATATTGACATATATGAAACATAATATCTTAGAAAAGCAAAACTGTGAAAAAGAAGCACAAAGACATTAATGTACAACCAAAACAGCACCGGTTTGCTCGCTCACTTATCAACTATTCTGCATTGAAGTGTTCCTATTTTCTATCTACAAAGTTCTCTAACTTTACTTTCAATTTCTGGCCCATTAAAATTTTCATCAAGTGTTGAAAAGCTAAGATTCCAGAGCATTTGAGTTTCCTTTGAAATAAGTAAATAAATAAAAAAAGGAACACTTCCAAATGAAGCACAACAGATATTAAAGTAAAATTCAGAGAAGACCTAAGATTTTAAAACTGTGTTGTAAAAAGGTTACCTAAAGTGAGGGTCCTTTTGCTGAATTTCAATAATTGAAGCTGTGACTTCAATTGCCACTGGAAGACATCCTCTACTACGCCATGCCGATATCTGAAACCCCCAAAAATAAAAAAGAATTCAAACATATAAACACAGATCCTTTCTTTGGTTTGCAAGAAAATTAAAATTAAAAAAACCATGGAAATCCCACCAACTTAAATCATTCAAATCTTAGCTCCAATGCTATGAAGTGATGAAGTGTTTTTATTTCTCAAAACAGGATGTCAGCTAGTTCATAGATCTTTGTGCTTAAATTACTAAGGAATAGAGACTTCATGAATCTCTTTATCATTATGAGTATTTCCAATGAACATAGGGAACCTTTCTAAAGAAGATCCTTTTGGACTTGCCTCTAGCGAGTTAAACCTATGGGCAACTATCCCCACCCCTGACGGGCTAAGCAGACATGAAACTAATTCATTTCATTTTTTAATACATCAAACTCGTGCGTTTGCAATTTCGAACTGTTTCTTTGTTTGGTGACAGTTGAAACAAACAAAGTAGCAAACCTCTAAAATCATTTCAGTATAGCACCAACCTCGACACCAGGAATGACTCCATTGATAACAGCTCTTACCTCCAACTTTTGTTGTTTAACTAAATACCAAAATACACACACACTACCATATAAATAAATAGCTCAAAAAAACCCTTTGCTCTAAAACAATGATAACAAAATCATAGCATTGAGAACTATCCTCTCCGTTAAATTACCTACATACATTCTTACTTCCCCTATATATTCCTCAAATTCTATTATTTTCCATGGGAAATATATTCCCTGAGAAACTGTGAATTCCGCTGGAAATTCAAATTAACTAGAGACGGAATTAGAAGGTTCATACTCTTCGGAAAGCGGTGGCTACGGAGTCTGGGGAATTTGAGAAGAGACAGTCCTTGACGAAGAGCCATTCGTCCCAGCTCAACCAGGGCACCAATTTGTGACTGTAAGATGAAGATGATGATGCCGATGGTGATGGTGATGATGGTGCCTCTTGATGAAAATCATTGAATATCGGTTCTCCTTGTTCTTCTTCTCCTAACCCTGACGAGGATTCCATTGCAACAATAATATCTGAGAGCTTCAAAGTTTCGTTGAGCTATTCAGGGTTTAACGTTATTAAACCCTAGGGCTTGTTTGGTTTACTTATCTTTCAAAACAAGAGCAATTTTAAAAATGTTTTTTTTTTTTCTCTCTCTTTTTTTTTTTTATAATGAAAATTGAAAATCTTTTTGAAAAGTTAAATTTTTGCCTTTAAATTTGGGTTAATTTTAATTTTCGTGATTAAATTCTAAAAATTTTGTTAATTTCATCTTCAAAATTTGCGTTTATTGTCAATGTGGTCCTTTTATTTGTGAATAAAATGTTATTCTTAATATGAGTATGTAACTATTATTAAAATAATTTTATTTTAGGAAAAGTATTATAAGTTTTAAATAAGAAATATATATATTTTTTAAATAATAAATAACAACAACAACGAATCATCTAATAGCCACAAGCTTCAGCCAAAGATTGCCATGAATTATAACATTACATTCAATCTTTCTACAAGAGCATTTGCATTGGATAATATAAAATAGAAAAAGTGCTCAATTTTACATATTTAAGTCTCAAAATTACCTCTTATCAAAAAAAAAAAAAAAATCCCAAAATTACCTACATTAGTCAAGTTAAAAATATATAAATTTGCAAAGTTGTCACGTATTTGTATAAATTTACACTAACACTTTATTTTACATATACTTTTTTATTCATATTTTACATATTCCAATAATGAAAGAAAAGAGTAAATGATGGTTGTTATATGTGAAGAAAGATAAACAATTAAAAAATTAAGAAAAATTAATATTATAATAAAATAAAATGTATAATAAATAATTTGATGTGAGTGTTCTTTTAAAAGTAATTGTATGGAAAAAAAAAAAAAAAAGAAGAAGAAGAGGAAAGCAGGCTCTTATACTAACATTCCATTATCTCCACTATCAAACAAAAGGACATTCGACTTTCACCACATTCGAGAACATTTCTAGAATTATAAATACAACGTGAAGCCTTGAAGACAATCAAACCCAGTCTTACAGAGCAAAGTTTTAGACAGAAAAATTTAGAGCTTTCTTCTATGGACTTGTATCTTTTCCTAATTCTGAAACTCATCTTATCCCAAAATAAATATAAGAACACATAGAAGAGAGAAATAATTTATATATATATAATTTTATTTTTGGTTTAGTATTAGATAATGGATCTCAATTCAAATCCTCACTACACCACAAACCATTTGATATCATGTTTCCCTTTCTTGTGTTATGACCTCCATTTGTGCAATCAACTTCGAAATTTTTTTTTTGGAAATCTTCCGAATCTCCATTTTCTGTGTTACTTTTGTCATTAGAAATTTCATGAAGAATTCTTTCTAATGATGCTAAAATTGAGTGATTTAGAAATCTATGCATAAAGTTATGACTTACTGAAGTTAAAACTCTTGATATGCTTGTATCCTCTAGACATATAATCGTTGCATACTTGAACTTCATTTTGCAGGTTATTGGTGTCATTAGAAAGTTCATGAAGTATAATTTCCAATGACACAAAACCTCATGCATGAAGTTGATGGCTTATGGAAATTGGCACCCCATGTTAGCTTGTCTCATGAGATATATGGCCTGTTTGGTAAAGTAGTTCAAATAACAATTTTTAGTATTTAAATACTGAAAATTGTGAGCCTAAAAACAACGTGTTTAGTAAGGAATTTCATTTAGGAGTGTTTAAGTTATGTTTTTTATTTTAAAGTGTTTAAACACTGAATTTAAAAAATTTCTCATACCAATTTTTAGTTTTCAAATAACATTACTCAATGACACTTTTGTAAATATTTAGAAAACTATGGAACCCACTTGATAAGACCTAACATAATTACAACTCTCTCTCTCTCTCTCTCTCTCTCATGCACGCCTCATTTTTTTTCTTTCTTTCTTTTCCTCTATTCTCTTTCACGTTCCTTCTCTTCTCTAATAAATATTAATAAAATAATTATACATGTCAGTAAGTTACCACTTTTAAAAAAAAAATATATATAAATACATACAAAACAACATTTTAAAATATGTCGTTTAAAGCATGGTACTAAACACATTTTTTGCAATGTGAGTACTTTAAATATGTATTTTCACAACACTGTTTAAATCACAATTTTTGCATCATTTTAAACAATAATACTTAAAAGTTACTATTAAACAGGCCATTTGTCTAGTTTCGGCCTTTTGATTCTCCGTTTCCTTTATTTTTATTTATTTATTTTTTTTCCTGCTCAAATCATGTATCATTGGAAAGCTTATGACACCAATTTTGATTATTATTACTGAGTTTGTAGCTTACAGATTCTTATCCTATAAGTCACCATAGTATGAAAGTCATGATACATTTAAATGCTTTTTGAATGAAAATCTCACTTTCCTTATTTTTGTGAGTTCAAACAAATCTTTTGGAAATTTGGTCCTTGGGTTGGATCCCTTCAAATTGAAAATTGTTATGTTATTTTTCAAGAGTAATTCTCCGGTCCCCCTAAAAAAGGGAGGTACGGTACCCACTAGTAGGTAACCTGCTACACCAAGTTACTTTTTTTCTCACATTTAATAGTTTCATCCTCACATTGTGCACTTCCAACATCACATGTGATAGTTTTTTTTCTCATATTTGGTGGTTTCCTTACTCTTTTCTCACATTTAATAGTTTCATCCTCACATTGTACAGTTCCAACATCACATGTGATAGTTCTTTTCTCACATTTGGTGGTTTCCTTACTTTTTTCTCACATTTAATGATTTCATCCTCACATGGTACAGTTCCAACATCACATGTAATAATTCTTTTCTCATATTTGGTGGTTCCCTTACTTTTTTCTCACATTTGACGGTTCCATCATCACATTTTGCAGTTTCAACATCACATGTAACAGTTTTTTTCTCACATTTGGTGGTTCCCTTACTTTTTTTTTCTCATATTTGATAGTTTCATCCTCACATTGTGTCATTCTAACATCACATAAGACAATTCTTTTCTCACATTTGGTGGTTCCCTTACTCTTTTTTTTTTACATTTGATGGTTCCATTCTCACATTATGCAGTTCCAACATCACATGTGATAGTTTTTTTCTCACATTTAGTGATTCCCTTAATTTTTTTTCTCACATTGGACGGTTCCATCCCTACATTGTGCGGTTCCAATATCACATATGACAGTTTTTTTGTCACATTGGGTGGTTTCTTTACTTTTTTCTTACACTTGACAGTTCCATCCTAACATTGTGCAGTTTCAACGTCACATGTGACAGTTCTTTTCTCACATTTGATGGTTCTTTTACTTTTTTCTCACATTTGACGATTCCATCCTCACATTGTGTAGTTCTAATATCATATGTGACAGTTTTTTTTCTCACATTTAGTGGTTCATTTACTTTTTTTTTTCTCACATTTGACGGTTCCATCCTCACATTGTGCGGTTCCAACATTACATAAGACAGTTCTTTTTTCACATTGGGTGGTTCCCTTACTTTTTTCTCACATTTGACGGTTTTATCCTCACATTGTACAATTTAACATCACATGTGACAGTTCTTTTCTCACATTTGGTGGTTCCCTTATTTTTTTCTCACATTTGATAGTTCTATCCTCACATTGTGTAGTTCCAACATCACATGTGACAGTTCTTTTGTCACATTTGGTGGTTCCCTTACTTTTTTTTTCACATTTGACAGTTTCATCCTTACATTGTGGAGTTCCAACATCACATGTGACAATTTTTTTGTCACACTGGATGGTTTCTTTACTTTTTTCTCACATTTGACGGTTTCATGCTTACATTGTGCAGTTCCAACATCACATGTGACAGTTCTTTTCTAACATTTGGTAGTTCCCTTACTTTTTTTCTCACATTTGATGGTTCCATACTCACATTGTACAGTTTCAACATCACCTGTGTCAATTCTTTTATCACATTCGGTGGTTCCTTTATTTTTTTCTCACATTTAAAGGTTTCATCCTTTTTTTTTTTTTTTTGAGAAGGAAAAAGGTTTCATCCTCATGTTGTGCAATTCCAACATTACATGTGACGGTTCTTTTCTCACTTTGGGTGGCTCCCTTATTTTTTTCTCACAGTTGACAGTTTCATTTTCACATTATATAGTTCTAATATCACATATCACATATCACAGTTCTTTTCTCACATTTGGTGGTTCCCTTATTTTTTTCTCACATTTGACAGTTTCATCCTCACATTGTGCAATTCCAACATTACATGTGACAGTTCTTTTGTCACATTTGGTGGTTCCCTTACCTTTTTTTTTTCACATTTGATGATTTCATCCTCACATTGTGTAGTTCCAACATCACATGTGACAGTTCTTTTGTCACATTAAGAGGTTCCCTTACTTTTTTCTCACACTTGACGGTTTCATCCTCACATTTTGCAATTTTAACATTAATGTGACAGTTCTTTCCTCACATTTGGTGGTTCCCTTACTTTTTTTCTAGCATTTAACGATTTCATCCTCGCATTGTGTAGTTCCAACATTACATGTGACAATTCTTTTGTCACATTTGATAGTTCTCTTATTTTTTTCTCACATTTGACGGTTTCATCCTCACATTGTGCAATTTTAACATCACATTTGACAGTTCTTTTCTTACATTTGGTGGTTCCCTTATTTTTTTCTCACATTTGATGGTTCCGTTATTACATTGTATAGTTCCAATATCATATTTGACAATTCTTTTGTCACATATAATGATTCTTTTTTTTTTCTCAAATTTGATGGTTCCATTTTTATATTAAACAGTACCAACATCGCATTTGTTCTATTTTTGTCACATGTGATAGTTCTTTTCTCACATGTGACAGTTCTTTTCTCACATTTAGTGGTTCCCTTACTTTTTTTATCACATTTGACGGTTCTATCCTCACATTGTGCAGTTCCAATATCACATGTGACAATTCTCACATTTGGTGGTTCCCTTACTTTTTTTCTCACATTTGACGGTTTCATCCTCACATTATGCAATTTCAACATCACATATGTCAATTCTTTTGACACATTTGGTGGTTCTTTTTTTTTTTTTTTTTTTTTCATATGACAGTTGTTTTCTCACATTTAGTGGTTCTCTTACTTTTTTCCCGCATTTGACGGTTCCATCATCACATTATGTAATCCCAACATCACATGTGACAATTTTTTTCCTCATATTTGTTGGTTCTTTTACTTTTTTTTCTCACATTTGACGGTTCCATCCTCACATTGTGTGGTTCCAACATCACATATGACAGTTCTTTTGTCACATTGGGCGGTTCCCTTACTTTTTCTCACACTTGACAGTTCTAGCCTTACATTGTACAGTTCCAACATCACATGTGACAGTTATTTTATCACATTTGGTGGTTTCTTTACTTTTTTTCTCACATTTGATGATTCCATCATCATATTGTGCAGTTCTGACATCACATATAACATTTTTTTGTCACATTTGGTGGTTCCTTTATTTTTCATTTGTTGGTTCCATCCTCACATTGTGCAGTTCTCATATTATATGTGACAATTCTTTTTTCACATTGGGTAGTTCCTTTACTATTTTCTCACACTTAACGGTTCCATCTTCACATTTTGCAGTTCTAACATCACATAACATCACATGTGACAATTCTTCTCTCACATCTGACCATAATTTTACATTTAGGCTTATCACTGAGGCCACTTTTTTACTTACTAATAGCCGCTCATCACAATAGTAATTTTTTTAAAGTTATTAAAAAAATTTAGATCTAAAATCGAAAGCCAAAAAAAGAAAAAAAGCATCCCATGAAATTAGCTCAACCACAATAATTACTCTTGTTCACCAAAAAAAAAAAAAAAAAATCAGCTGGAATTATCTTGGTTTCTTCCTCAAATATTTGAATATCCCAATTAACTTCCTACGTATCTCCCTTGGTAGTTTCCATCACATTCAGGGGCATACCTCCCTATAAAATAACATAGTTGAGGTCATTTTCTTGATGATATATGATGGTGAACAAAAAATTAGACTATCTCTAATTCGCCCATAGTGTCGTTCAAGACCATAAAGGTCATCCAACATGGAGTCACCTGGACGACCGCTAAACACTTAGAAATTTTTGGAGTAAATCTATATCCAAAAGCTTATGATTTGGACCACGTTCTGCTATTCTGAAGTAAGAACAAAATTCTTATTCATCGCTCTAACTGCTCACTAAGTTCTTAACTTTTGATGGCAGTTGTAAAAGTTAAGTCTGAATCTTCTAACTTCCATCCACGTTAAGGAAGTTACTAAACAAGTAACCACTCCAAAACTCACTATAAAAGCACTCAGCCATATGAAATCAAAGTAAGTTTTTCACCATTTATAGAGTTCGAATTCCTAAGTTCAAGAGAGAAAACTAACTTAAGTATCGGAGGGTTTTTAGCCAGTTCACCCTGGTCACCTTTGATATTGTGCTTCTTTCTTTTCAGGCCTTCCAAGAAATCTCAAGCCCATTGAAGCCCGAAGCATTCAGTTTATTGATTTTCTATGCATCATCAATATATACTATAAAACCGAAGATGTATAACCTTATGTGCTCTCTAATTGTTCTTATGCAACATCTGCAACTTAATCATAATTGTGTGTTTATTGTGGTGTCTAAGGTTGGAAATAAGGTGACTATATAATTAGCAAGTTATGCAAAAAATCCAATACAAAGATTGTTGACAATTTTAAAATTTTCAGTAAACATTTGAATTAAAACTACAGATCCAGTATGAAATAGTCATCAATCAAGGCTACTACACCAGGTTATATATTTTTTAGGCATTTTCATTAGATCCATGTGTGCGGAAGTGTCAAATGATTGTGTTCGACATAAGTATAACTACCCCAACTAAAGTGTCTATGCAGTTTTGTTTCATAAAATTATTATTATATTTAGACCCATCCAAAACAAAGAAATAAACATCCCAAAAAATTTCCATAATAACAAAAATTACCAATAGAAAACTAAAAACAATTAAGCACAATTGATCGATTTTACCAAAAATGAACAACCCAGTCCTTTTTAAAAAAATTATCAAAATAATTTTGTCATTGAGAGTTTAGCATATCGACCACAATGATAAGTGTGAGCCTCATTTAAGTCAGTAGAGCCTCCACTAGCTAAGTCTGAGAGAGCCCTAATAGCAATGAAATGTTTTCATTGTTGAAGACTTATCGATTCCACAAAGCACTTATCTCTCCCTCTCTCTCTCTCTCTCTCTCTCTCTCTCTTAGGGTTTCGCAAAATTTATACAAACTCGTCAATCGTCATTCTAAAGCCATTTGGTATTTATTTTTATAAAATATTGGAATGTGTAATTTGAACATAATTGGCTGTTAAAAGGTCAATTTTCATCTCTATACTTTGTTCGAATTAGCATGGTGGCAAGTCAGTATATTTTTTGCAGAGCAACTCTGGTTCGAATCCTTCACCCCTGCAATTTTATTTTTTTGAATTTTCAATTTTCGGTCCATAAGCTGAAAAGCCCACAAGATCCTACGCCTAAGAAAAACCCTAGTTCATCCCAAATCTTCTTTCCTTCAATTTCGGTTATAACAGCCATCGATTTTCCTCTCTTTCTCTGCCCTTTTGTTCGAAGTCTCCACCGTTTCTTGTCACTAAAATCTCAGTATATTTCATTCTTATTCTTTAGTTTTACATTTGGGTTTTTTGCCGTTTGGCTTTTGTATTGTTGAATTGTTATTAATCTTGTTTTGTTTTTGTTTTCCTATTGGTTTCGCAAGGTGAGGGATAGACACAGGTGGGGGCCCGGCCCCTCTGGCCTAAAAAAAAAAAAAAGGACTTGAGCCCCCTTACAAAAAGCTTGAGCCCCCTCTGAAATTGTAAACCATTAACCCACCCGGCCAGGTCACATGTAAAAAAGAAAAAAAAAAGAAAAAAAAGAAGTTTGGTCCAAAAATGTAAACCTAGCAATCGACTGAATACTCCAGTCTCCCCTCCAAAGTCCAAACGGAAAATCAAAAGAAAAAAAGAAAAGAAAACCTAAGGCTGAAAAAAAAGACAATGAGAGGCGAGAGACTCAGAGTGAGAGAGACTTTGCCGCTGCCCACGCCGTGAGTGAAGCTGCCAAAACGTGAGGTGAGAGCTTGAAATCTTGCTACTGACCACGCCATGACACCGCCACCACGCTAGAGCAGCAAGATCCATCTCGCAAACCCACGCGACACCCACACCTACCACGCGACACCCATCTTGCCGTGACGCCGCTGCTGGCTTTGATCTTAAAAGCAATGCCAGACTTCTATCAAATGATACCTTTTTAAATATTTTATGAACAGGTATTAACTTGCAACTCAGTCTGATGAGCGCCTATACATATATGTAAGGTCTGGTATTACATCAATTGTAATTTAATTTCTTCATTATCAAGATGTTTTGACATTAATTCTGCTTGTTGTAGTGTCAACTTTCATAATTTAAAAGTGTAATTTCATGTGTTTAGGTTTGTGCAATCAAAGCTCCTGGTTTTGGGGAAAATAAAAGAGCAAACTTAGATGATCTTGCCATTCTTATTGGGGGAGAGGTTATGCAATCTTTTACCCCAGAATTAGTTTCTAATGTGCGCTCGCGCGCACACACACACACACTTATAATATGCATAGTTTTTTTTTTTTTTTTTTTTTTTTTTTGGGTTAGGTGAATGCATTAAATACGAGGGTAACAGCCTACTTTGGGTCTGGTCTTTGTCAAAAATCATCCTTGTCAGGCCGAGGACGAGGAGGTCCTCGGCGTGGATTGGGAAAAGAGGCTTTCCCCAATTTAGCCTTGAATAGTCAGTATTCCTCGGCGTGGCCGTGGGCCTTAGGCCTGCTACACGATGGGTCGAGGTTATCAGGCCCACATGCCCCACACATACCTCTGCACATCTTTCTTCAATCAGCTTCTTATCCCCACCCCCATGTAGAATTATTGTGTCATCAAGAGAGTCAGACACCTTATTTTATTTTACTTTTTTGAAGTTAGTTGTGTCCCAAAGAAATTCAAATATAGCACCATAGTACACTCTGCATAAAAACATAAACCTTTTTTGCAGTTCCAAGCATTTCAAATTGAACTTTGTCAAGGGTTAGATAACGGTCTTCAGTGATAACCTGTACAATAAAGGTCTTAGCATAAAAAGAAAAATATAAAGAGAAAAGAAAAGAAGAG
>NW_027069672.1:807554-811278 GCF_002906115.3 Quercus suber | reverse complement strand
GGGTAAAAGATTGCATAACCTCTCCCCCGGTAAGAATGGCAAGATCATCTAAGTTTGCTCTTTTATTTTCCCCAAAACCAGGAGCTTTGATTGCACAAACCTAAACACATGAAATTACACTTTTAAATTATGAAAGTTGACACTACAACAAGCAGAATTAATGTCAAAACATCTTGATAATGAAGAAATTAAATTACAATTGATGTAATACCAGACCTTACATATATGTATAGGCGCTCATCAGACTGAGTTGCAAGTTAATACCTGTTCATAAAATATTTAAAAAGGTATCATTTGATAGAAGTCTGGCATTGCTTTTAAGATCAAAGCCAGCAGCGGCGTCACGGCAAGATGGGTGTCGCGTGGTAGGTGTGGGTGTCGCGTGGGTTGCGAGATGGATCTTGCTGCTCTAGCGTGGTGGCGGGTCATGGCGTGGTCAGTAGCAAGATTTCAAGCTCTCACCTCACGTTTTGGCAGCTTCACTCACGGCGTGGGCAGCGGCAAAGTCTCTCTCACTCTGAGTCTCTCGCCTCTCATTGTCTTTTTTTTCAGCCTTAGGTTTTCTTTTCTTTTTTTCTTTTGATTTTCCGTTTGGACTTTGGAGGGGAGACTGGAGTATTCAGTCGATTGCTAGGTTTACATTTTTGGACCAAACTTCTTTTTTTTCTTTTTTTTTTCTTTTTTACATGTGACCTGGCCGGGTGGGTTAATGGTTTACAATTTCAGAGGGGGCTCAAGCTTTTTGTAAGGGGGCTCAAGTCCTTTTTTTTTTTTTTAGGCCAGAGGGGCCGGGCCCCCACCTGTGTCTATCCCTCACTTGAAACCAATAGGAAAACAAAAACAAAACAAGATTAATAACAATTCAACAATACAAAAGCCAAACGGCAAAAAACCCAAATGTAAAACTAAAGAATAAGAATGAAATATACTGAGATTTTAGTGACAAGAAACGTGGAGACTTCGAACAAAAGGGCAGAGAAAGAGAGGAAAATCGATGGCTGTTATAACCGAAATTGAAGGAAAGAAGATTTGGGATGAACTAGGGTTTTTCTTAGGCGTAGGATCTTGTGGGCTTTTCAGCTTATGGACCGAAAATTGAAAATTCAAAAAAATAAAATTGCAGGGGTGAAGATTCGAACAATGATACCTTTTTAAATATTTTATGAACAGGTATTAACTTGCAACTCAGTCTGATGAGCGCCTATACATATATGTAAGGTCTGGTATTACTTCAATTGTAATTTAATTTCTTCATTATCAAGATGTTTTGACATTAATTCTGCTTGTTGTAGTGTCAACTTTCATAATTTAAAAGTGTAATTTCATGTGTTTAGGTTTGTGCAATCAAAGCTCCTGGTTTTGGGGAAAATAAAAGAGCAAACTTAGATGATCTTGCCATTCTTACCGGGGGAGAGGTTATGCAATCTTTTACCCTAGAATTAGTTTCTAATGTGTGTGCGCGCGCACACACACACACTTATAATTTTTTTTTTTTCTCTTTTATATTTTTCTTTTTATGCTAAGACCTTTATTGTACAGGTTATCACTGAAGACCGTTATCTAACCCTTGACAAAGTTCAATTTGAAATGCTTGGAACTGCAAAAAAGGTTTATGTTTTTGTGCAGAGTGTACTATGGTGCTATATTTGAATTTCTTTGGGACACAACTAACTTCAAAAAAGTAAAATAAAATAACAGGTGTCTGACTCTCTTGATGACACAATAATTCTACATGGGGGTGGGGATAAGAAGCTGATTGAAGAAAGATGTGCAGAGGTATGCGTTTGGCTTTTCTCTTTAATTCCTTATTTATTTTCAAAATTTTTATTCAGTGTGCTATTCACTTGGATGAATTGTTTTCCAATTTTTTTAATCAATAATTTTGACACATTAGAAATGCACTTAGTGCTACATGCATGGGTGAAATCACAATTCTGATGACCTCCCTATAGTGGTATAAAGCTCTTACCTTTTTTTTTTGGTTGTCCCATTGGCTTTTTAGTTTTTATTTTTAATACTCAACTCAACTTTACTCACAAAACTTTATTTAATAATAGTCCTTGTGCAAAACAGGTGTATATGTTGACATGGTGGAGGAGAGAATGATCCTCTCAAAGTGGTTAGAACGGCTTTAGTCGACACTGCCAGGTAAAGATCATAGTTGGTTAAATGTGGAATCAATTGGAAAAAAGAATTGTCTTTTCTTGTTTCTAAGATCTAATCATGTTAGCTTCTGTCCCTCTCTTTGCATCTGCATTTTTTTAATAAGTGAAGGATAGAAGTTAAATAAGTAATGACTAATGAACAATGTATGCAACTAAAAACATACATACAGATATATATCAATTGTTTTATGATTTGATTTTTTTTTTCTTTTCTATTTGTTAGTTGCATTTTGAGTTTTTTGTTTTTGTCTTTGTCTTTGTGCTAAACAAAGCCCAGAGTTTGACCGTTGTATTGGTGGAAAATTATTTGTTGCATCCCTAACCTGCTTTCTTTTCTAGATGTTATCTTTGGTGGGCCTAGGTAGTCAAATTTGCATCCATTTTAATCTAACCTGATGCAGCATTGTCTTCTGTTTGAGGATTTGGCCAAAGTATGCCATTCCATACTGTTTTTATGAGGGTCAATGTAATCGTGTAATATGTCTCTTATTTCAGTTGAAGATATTTTATTAGTAAAGAAGTTGCATTATCAAATACTAGGGACCAGGATCTGAATGGTGGCTATGGCAGTTATTTTAGCAGGTTTTTCTGTGGTTGAAAATCAAGCAAGGGACATGTGCATTATGTGAAATTAATCTTTTCAAGATGATTTAATGGTGTGGGCTGTGTGGTTGGGTGTTCCATGTCATTTTTTTTTCTTTTGCTTACGACACGCCAACACATCACCTTAGCATGGAGGAGCATTATGTACTTGGTTATATGTAGATTTGAGCTCTCTGTGCTTGTATGATTGAGAACTAACCTTTTTTCTTGTGAATGTTTTGTCATTGATGGAAGGATTTGCTCCTCTTCACCTCTGAATCTATCAAAAGGGCTGCCTTGCAAGCTATCAGCAATGACCAAGTTTCTGTTCCCAGCCTTATAATAGTTGTATTTACTCATGATCTTTGGCTGGATCACTACAAGTGCTATTATCAGCTGTTTGAAGATGTCTATGCCACTTGCAGAAGGACAACTCTGCTGTTGGTTGACTTCTCTGCTGGTAGGTGACAAATGCAATTTCAAAGTGAACATTGAGCTGGAGCTTGGATTTGCCCAGAGTCTGCGCATTATCAAGATTCCTGAATTGATGGAGTGCTTGTTGATCAATACCATTTGTTTGGCTAGGCCACTGGTGAACTCATGTGAACGAGGCTGCCCCAGAACTCTCAACTGGTTAAGCCTGTTTGCTGCCAAACTGATTTGTGGGGTGGATAGAAGAGTCCTGCCGATCACTGAGCCTCTACTATGAGATTCAATGTTTTGTGAATAGAAAATTAAATCTTCAAAATATTGTCAATATTCTTACCTTACAATTAACAAAAAAAGAAAAAAAAATCTATATAATTTCAAGATCGCATTTGAATATATAATATAGTTTTTTCCCAATTTCTTTTTCACGGTGAATAATGATTCAAGTCATTTGACTAAATTTGGTTAGCTTTGTCAATTGAGAGTCAGGGTAAAGGTGTGGTCTCCAATCCAACTGCTCCTGCCTATGTACAATTCTTGGCATATTT
>NW_027069672.1:798852-806027 GCF_002906115.3 Quercus suber | reverse complement strand
TGTGGTGCTGTGTGGTGATGATTTTGGCCAAGTCACATTGCAAACACCCTTTTATATGTGTGTATTTGATTACTTTTATTCTTTATTGCACCCATGCATATGCATGAATTATAAACTAATGTCAACTTAGA
This sequence comes from Quercus suber, assembly GCF_002906115.3. NCBI lineage: Eukaryota > Viridiplantae > Streptophyta > Magnoliopsida > Fagales > Fagaceae > Quercus > Quercus suber. The sequence continues at coordinate 805,896 of NW_027069672.1, read as the reverse complement.
GGGGAAAAAAAGTTTAGCTTATAATCTAATTCTAAACGCACACTTAAAAAGCAATAATGAAAAATTACACTTTTCTACTCTAAACTATACCCCATTTTGCACTTATCTCTGTAAACTACAAAGATTCATGATCAACCCCTCTACTAAAACTCGTGTAACACTTATCATGGATCATATGCATCATCATAACAAATTTGTAACTCATTCCATTTGAAATATGACAAATTTACAATTACAATATTTTATAGTTTCTCAAGTGCACTTCACAAAACACACGTTCTAAAAGCAATATCAAGTTGTCAAGGTGCTATTTCTTTATATTTTTTTCTAAGAAAACAAGAGTAATATGTGTTCAAATATGAAAGTCTACTATTTCACTTTTATTTATTTATTTATTTATTTATTTATTTATTTATTTATTTATTTATTTTATCTATTGTGTAACTTGTGTTGCTTAAATTAGTGATTTTTTGTCTCAAAAAAAAAAATTAGTGATTTTTTTTTTGGGCATTCTTAATCTTTACTTCTTTATCTCTCTCTCACACTTTTATATGTATATGAGATGGGTTCAAGTTATACTTGGAACCCGTTTGGATAGGCATTATTTCAGAAGAAAACACGCGATAAGGATCTGAACACAAAAAAGGTAAACGTTTGGTAGAGCAATTTTAACTGAATTGCGTTTACAAATCTCACCAAATCAATGGTTTTAAAAGGAAAAACTTCAGAGCTTTTTCAATTCACATGATTCAATGTTGATTATCGAACGCACTTTTTTTCATCCAAAAATCTATTTTGCCCCCCAAATACTAGTATATATTCAGGCTCTACGTTCTTTCTCAACAATCCTTCTTCACCAATTTCCCACATATCATTTGGTGCTCTGCTCCTCTACTTCAATTTTTGTTGTTCTTTGTTACTAGGTCTGCCTCCAAATCTCAGGTAAACTTATTCTTCATTCTTTTCCTTGAATCTTTCCTATAGATTTGGTTTCTGCATGTTGGTTTAACAAGTTATTTCAACATAAACTTTGTTTAGTTAATACTACTGGGTTTGGATTTTAGTTCTTGGTTTAGTAAATTAAATTTAGTTTTGGGATTTGCTTTGAGAGTTGGTGGCAATGGGCTTTATTTCCTCGAAAAAAAATAGAATAAGTTGAAAAAAATGTTATTGTTTAAAAGTTAGTGCTAATAAATTCAATTTTTTTTCTTAGATCAAAGTAACTCAATACTTTTGAAAAGGGTTGGGAGAATATTATAACAACTCTTGAAAAGAAAACCGGAAAAGAATATCCTAGGGTGAAGTATAAGCATAAGTGGGATGCACTGAAGAAAGATTGGATACTTTAAAATAAGTTGAAAGGAAGTGAAACTAGATTGAGATGGTACATAGCCAAAGGGAGAATAGCTGCAGCTAATGAGTGGTGGGAGAGGAAGCTAATGGTACGTTTCATATAATCCATTGTACATATGTTGTATTAGTAGATAAACTATGCTAATGTGAGTTATTAACAAAAGTATTCAAACTTGTAGCCTTGTAGGAGGTACCTAAGGCTGCAAAATTTCAAGAGAAGGGTTTAGAGAATGTTGAATTATTAGACATTATGTTTAAGGTCATTGCAGCTACTAGAGATTTAGTCTAACACCACAACCTTTATAAAATAAAATTAAAATAAATAAAAAGGGTTTTGGCAATGTAATTTTAAGTGAGGGTAGTTTTGTAAATCCATTCCTAAGATATTTGTATTGAGTGGTCCAAAACCCCCACCCCTTATATCCACATGTTATCTCCTTCTCACCCTCCCAGCCCCTCTTCTCTCTCGCTTTTTTACTGGTAGGCCGAACCATCTCCTCTCTCTCTTTGATTTTCACACTTCACTTCATTACCAAATTAGACACTTAGCTTCACACAATGAAAATAAGGGGTCTTTCATCTTTCATTACTCACACAAACCCGTGGCCCTTCATTATTCTTTTTGTGGTGGAAGCTTTTGGGTTAAAGATTTTGGTAAGAAACCTCTTCATAGTTCTACTCCTACTCCTAAGATTAATTCTTGCTATTAATTCATTTGTTTTTGGCTATGCTAAGTTACTTTGGTAGTTCTTAATTTATTTATATAACAATCCTTTTGATTGCATGTTTAATGGTTGTTCTCATTTTCCTTGATACACGTTTTGCACTTTAGTAACCTTTTGATTGTTGGATGCCACATATGGACTTTGCTATTTAGTTGATTATAAATCAAGATTCTTATGACTATATGTGAAAGGGTGATACACCATGTACGAAATGATTGGAGGGCTATATGGAGTTCATGGATTGGCTTGTGAATTTGAAAGCTCGAAAATGTGTTGAAAACACAAGAGCTGTTTAGACCCCCAAATTAAAGGTACGGCTAGATTGATTTTACTCTAACTTATCTAAGTGCGGAAACAAGAGTAAATGAAGTGCAAAAAACCGATACTACTCTAGTGCATAAACATGAACAACCAACAATAAAAGTAAAGCACAAGAGTAAGAGAAGAGAGAATGCAAACACAAGATAACACGCTGATGTATTATTGAAGAGGAAACCGAAGAACTCAACAAAAAACTTCTCTGCCGCCCTCCAAGCGGTAATCGATGCACTAGAAATTAGTTGGGATACAAGGGTTAGCAAGAGACCTTCCAAGCCTAATCTACCCGATGTACCTAAACCCTCCAAGCTCCTACTCCAACAAAGCTTCTCGAAACCATGTCTTATCTAGCTCTCTGAATCCCGCAATAAGCCCAATTGCATCCACCAAGCCTCACCAACTTTTTTTGGCAAATCTCCAAAGCTTCCTAAGTTCTAAAACACTCTCTACACTCTGAATAGGTATGGGTTGTGTTGGGGTACAAATCTCCTCTCAAGGTATGACAATGGGAGAAGGATGGAGAAGAGGCTACAATAATTTCTCACTAAGGACGAGTAGCTCTCTCTCAAAATGATGGGTGTGTGTGTTGTAGAAAACCTATCTAGGATTTTTCTCTCTGAATTGGCCTCTCATATATTTGTGGGTAATGAGGGTATATATAGTATAAGTGAAGGGTAAGAAAGTCACACATTAAAATCCTCCAAGCAGAATGTTTCGTGACTATCTTACAGGAAGGCCTTACCTGCGAGACACTCGCGAAAACGACAGCCTGGCATGACTCTTCAATTTTCAATCATGTGCTTCTCATATGGCTCTTTTGCGAGTTAGCTTCCAGCAAGACACTCGCAAGATCCACTGATTCTTCATTTAAGCTTGAGTTTTCACCAACTTGATACTAAACTCAATACAATAAAATCCCACAAAATACAAGGAACAAAATTAAAGCAATTACAACACTTTTTGTCATGAAATAAAACCAACATAAAACATAGTTGTAAATCACAACTTTACAGAATTCATGTGTTTTCTTCAACATGTGTTTTACTTAGTTAATTTTAATAATGGTTTTGTTTAATCATTTAGTGCTCAAAAGGGAAACTCATGAGATATGCTACCCCTATTTTGAATTGATGTGTTTTATGTTATGTTTATATGTGCACATTGCTTGTAATAGAGAATTAAAATACTTTGGTTTTGTGTTGTGGCACTATGAGTTTGTATGCTTGTTTCATTCCTGCTATTTAGGAATGGGTGCTTGTCTTAGTTTGGGCAAGCTAGGCTTTAGTGCCTTTGATTTGATTTAGGGGATCCTTTTCGATTTTGGAGATAAATGCGATGATAAACTTTGTGATAGGCCTTGTTATTAATAGGTTTGATCCTTATGTTTCTAGGTTTCGAAATTCTTGGTGATGGACCTAGTGATTGGATTGGCTGATTTTGTGATGCCTAGTTGAGGTAAAATCAGTTGGCTTTACGAGTTAAGTAGTTTTTTAATGAAATTTTTGGAAAATAACCATGTTTTATAAACTTTTTTTTTGGTTTAAACACATTTTGAAAAATTATTTGTGGAACTATGTTTTCTTAAATGGTATTGTGTTGTGACCCTACTATATATGATTATATATAAAAGTGCATCATATTTGGTAATGCATATGGGGAAATGCATGAATTGATGACTTGGAAAATATGAGCATCTTTGATTTAATCTTTGATAATGAATTTATGGATTTTATGGTATAATGGAAAATTTAAAGGTGCTTATTTTGTCTTTTATTATTTGGGAGTTGATAGGAGATTTTGTTGACAAAGAATGAATTTGGAAACTTTACAAACTTTATGGAAGTTTTGGGTGTTTAAGGTTTTTCTGAAACTACCTGGATATAAAGTATGTATTTGAAAGGAAATGTAACCTTTGAGCTTTATGTTGTTTTAACTTTATGCCATGTGTGATTTCCCAGTGATCACTCGATTTGGTTTCTGTAATCTTTGTGACAACAGAGTCAAATCTAGGTCAGTGCCTTTTCACTTTGGATGACGTGTTCTTCCCTACTGCCCATAAGGGGAAGATGATCCTTAATTGTGTGTGGGAAAGGCTACTGCCCATGGGGCCAAAAGACCACATGCAAAAGAGGTCTTACTTGACGCATTCTCCCTGCTGCCCATAGGGAGGAGACAAAATCTTGAGGGTATGGGTGAGGCTGTTGCTCATGAGGCCAAGAGACTGCGTACCAAAGAGGAAAATATCAGGCAAATTGTGAATGGGTGGATCCCCTGACCGGTCTATGTGGTAATATGTTATCTTTGTGATAAATTACCTTATGTTAGATTTTATGGCTTTGGAATTATATTGTTAGTGCTCACAGATTATAGTATATAGTTTCATGGTATTATTTTGAGGACTTTGAGAATATTGTGGATATTTGGTTATTGAAATATTTTATGAAACTACTTGGAAGTGAACTGTGTGTTTCAAATACATTAACCTATGAGCTTTTGATGTGGTTTTGCCATTGTGCCATGATATTGGTGATTACCTTGTCTGTGTTATGACCCATCTGTGTGACAATCCCGTCTATGTGACGACCCGTCTATGTGATCAGCGGCAACACCACGTACAGCTCAAGGTGTTCCCAGGAACACCCTGACCTGAAAAAAAAATTATATATAATTAAAAAAAAATTATATTTGCTCTATATTAGGAACACCCTCAATCACAAGATTAGGAAGATCCTTAAATTATTTAAAAAAAAAAAAAAATTGTAACAGAAACAAATTACAGACTAAACCACAGATTCTCACAAAAAAAAAAAAAAAAAAAACTTGTTGAGGCTTTATAAAAAAAAAATGAAAAGAAATCACTAAGCTAACCCTAACCTAAAGAAAGACATAGGTCACTAAGCATTGAGCAACGTCGCTTGTTGAGGCTCATCCAAGCCAAGTAGCCAACGCCGATCGTCGTTGCTCATCGGATCGGAGGACAGAGATCGCCAGTGCTAGATCGGCAGATCGCTTGCCTGTCAGCTCGTCGGGTCGTGCCTAATCCAGTTCAGGCCTCCTGCCTTCCTGCTCGCTGCTCGACTGCTGTTGCTGCTTCGGTGCTCCCTCCGACAATCTGACCCTCCCTCAAGGTATTTCATTTTTTTTTTCTAACCTAACTTCTCTCAGTTTCTCTCTTTTTCTCTTTGACTCTCTCTAACTCTCTCTCTATTTGAACTGAAAAGTCTGAAATGAAAATTATGAAATGACTCTTACTCTCTCTCTCTTTATTCTTTAATAAGACCAACTCAGTAACTCTCACTCTCTTTTGATTGGCTGAACTTTAGTCTTTAGCTTTATTAAATTTTGTCTGTTTTTGACTTTTTGAAAATTGAATTTGGCTTTATCAATTTATCTTATCTGTTGGTGTTGGTGTTGGTGAAATATTAATTGTCTTTTAGTGTAATGCGTGATTATGAAATTTTCTGATTGGCAGGGGCATCATGAGGCGTGCTTGTGTGTTGAGTGGGGTGGGGGTGGATGGGCACATGGAATGGGGCTGGGTGGCACAAGTGCACATTACATAGTTTTAGTGCTTTAATTATTGTGCTACACATGGGATGTGTAAATAATGTGCACATCAGTGGCTCTTTTAGTGCTTTTAGTCTAATGTGAGGCAAAACAATATAACCAATTAAAACAGTATAATTAATGACAAACAAATTAAAGCAATATAGTTTATTGTTAGGCTGAACAACAATAATTAAAGCAGTATAATAATTAATAAACTAATACATTATAAAAGACAAACAAATTAAATTATGTCAGGCTAAATAACAATTAATAATTTTATAATTAATGAAACAACAATATAACAAATTGTGGTTAATAAAAGACAAACAAATTAATGAAACAACTAAACAACGTTACAAAAATAATTAATAATTTTATTAATATTTCAGATGAACTTATAGCTTATTGTTTATTATTTTGCTAGAATTATGGACAAATATTTGATAAGAAAATCCCGTATTCAAAATTCATCCCCTGTGCATGATTCATCTCGTGTTTTTTAATTGTTGTTGTTGTTGTTGTTGTTGTTGTTGTCAATATATAAAATTTTCTTTTTATTAGATTGTGTAATTTATGCTTGTTGAGGAACACTCTAAAATTTTTTTTTGGAGTCGCCACGGGTGAGAGGTCTTAAAATCAAACAAATTTTTACCGCAAGAGGCAGGGAACCTATGCTGTAAAGGATATGATGATCAAATTAGAGTGGAAAAAGCGTAGAGATGTGTTGCGGCATCTCCCACCTACGCATGCCACTGTTCAAGCAAATATTTAGGCAATTGGATCGTAATTCTTTAAACCCTTGCTTAGCTAACACGATCACGTACTTGATGACGAAATAACAAAGAAAAGAAAGCAAATACGCGCAGCCTTTGATTTTGTGGTTTACCTTTCAAATTAGGAAAAGAAAATAGCTTTGCTAAGTAGCTAACGCCAAAATGATTTTGTGGTTTACCTTTTAAACAAATTCAGCATGTCCTTCCCATTAAAAAAAAAAATTCAGCATGTCCTCGTTGACCGTTCAATTTCTTTTTCTTTTTTTTTTTTTTAAAGGAAATTTAAAAACAATTTATGGATTGTTTCTCTTTGCTATTAACGTTCA
>NW_027069672.1:791611-798057 GCF_002906115.3 Quercus suber | reverse complement strand
TGACTATAGGTGGTTGATGGATTGTTTGACTGGTAATGAAGCAAAATGTACCAAATGTTAAGAATGAAGCCATATGTTTTCCTTCAATTGTGTAATGTTTTACAACATACATATGGACTTTGTCACACAAGGCATATTAGGCTTGAAGAGTTAGTAGGTATGTGTTTGATAATACTCGGATAAGGAGCATGTAACAGGTTGGTTCAAGAAAGATTCCAACATTTTGGTGAGACTATAAATAGACATTTTCATAGAGTTTTGAAATGCCTTAACATAATATAAATGGATATCCTCAAGCCTTTTGACCCTACATTTAGTGTAGTTCCAAGACATATACAAAAAAAATCCATTGTTCATGCCACACTTTCAGGTATGCATTTCAATCATTATAATTTGCTTCTAATCATTGCTAGGATTATTTCCTAAGTTACTAAAATTTGTATCTTATTTTAAGATAGTATTGGTGTCATTGACGGTACACATATCCAAGTTGTTGTTACAGAGGACAAGAAAACTCCATATTATAATAGAAATAGTGTGCCAACTTTTAATGTGATAGCAGCATGTGATTTTGATTTACTTTTCATAATTGTTATGGTTGGATGGAAAGGTGCAACACATGACATGTATTTTCTTAAATGCTATTCGTCAACAATCTATCAACTTTCCAAAACCGCCACTAGGTATATAATTTTTTTATATTAAATATATATGAAGGATATTATTTATGCACATCTTATGTGCTTTTTTTTTTTTTACTAAGAAAATATTATTTAGTTAATGCTGGATACCCCTTTAGGAAAGGATATTTGACACCTTAGTGAAGAAGATAGTAGCAGTCAGGCAAACATTGAGAATATATATGATGAGGAGATGAAATCTATTCGTGACAAGAAAGCTCAGTCTATCTATGGATTGTAAACAATATTTTCATTATTTCTATTTTAGACAAATTTTAAAGTTTTGGTTAAGAGCTTTTTTATTTTATTTTATTATTGTTGTTATAATGTGCAGGTCAAAGTATTGATATTGTTGGTAATAAACATGTTAATATATTTATTTTCCTAATCATTTATGGTCTTTCTCCTTGTGATTTTTTTTTTCTTTGAGAAACTTCTCTCTATGAATTTCAACAACATCATGATCATCATTAATTTATTATTATTATTAATGCAATTGTTAATCCTTTAAAAAAACACTCATAACAGGAAAAAAAGAAATGACAAGATAATCATAACAATATAGTTTAGTCTTTTTTTGTAATTTACACCTAAAATAGCAATTTTTAAAACAATTTATCCAAACACATACTTAGGGTCTTAAAAATAGAAAACACACATGTTCACATTTTTACCAAACGCTTATCTATACTTTTAAAAATGATGTTTTCAAAACGCACATTTTAAAAATATTATTTTTTTAAAACGCACTTTTTAAAACAGCTTATCCAAACAGACCCTTGGTGTAATTCTTGAAAAGTTACACATTTTTTAAACCGTGGATTTCTAAGAGATCTAACAGTTAAAATAACATCATTAAATGTTATTACTTAATACCTTATATTATCTAATTAATACTAGCACTCTCTCTCTCTCTCTCTCTCTCTCTCTCTCTCCTCTAGATAATATTGAGTAATACTATATGCACACACTATTTTACAATATTTTTACAAATCTCTGTCCTTATTTATTGCTTTCCACTAGATAATATTGACTAATACTACATGTACAAACTATTTTACAACATTTTTACAAATTGTTGTTGTGGCCAACTTCTTATTAGTTCTCATCTGAACCTACCACTAACTTTACTTTTTTATTTACGAATAACCACTCGCTACATTAGCAGTTTGTAAAAAATTTTGTATCTCTAGCATTTTCTGATAATACTTTAATCAACACAACCTAACCATATATATATATATATATTACCAAAAATAATCACATTTTCTCTTATTTCACAATTACTACGAGTTAGATAACTTTCTTTTTTTAATGGTGAAGATAGAAGTATATAGATGTCAATAAACCAAAAACAAAGAAAAACTGGGTCTGAACAAAGGGGCCACCTCGGTGGCTGCCAAACACTAGTAAACAAAACAAATCTATAATATCAACGTTTTAATAGATACATATAAACAAAGAGACAAGTTCAAATTACACCTGATGTAACCCCATAAGCATTACACATTTTTTACATCATAGATCTCCTAGAGATCTAACAGTTAAAAATAATACTTTACACATGAGCTTGCTTAATTAATTTTTGTCTCTTTTTTCTCTTTCCCTTATCTATTGCATTTACAATCATGTTAAAACTTAAAAGGAAATTTCTTTTTGCCAAATCTACACCCATAACTATGAATATAAAGATGAGTGTATCCGGTAATAAAAACAATGATGGGCTAAAGTGCTAAACGAATACTATATCATCTATTAGACTTAGGTTGTATTTGGCATTGGCTGAAAAATATAGTTTTTTTTACTATTTAACTTATTTATCCACTATTTTTGAGTCTCATTGTACTTTTTAGTACTATTCATGGGCCCAGCTAGCTTTTAACTTTATCTATAGTACTTTCAACAAAATATATATATATATATATAGTTTCAGCCAAACAAGTTATTCTTAGACTTGGATTCTATTGGTTTTAAATTTTTTTTTTTTTTTTAATTATCAATTAACAAAAGGAGATGGCCAACAAAATCACAATCCCTCCTCATCATTTGCATTATTTGCAACTATTTTGCAGATCCATTTACATCAAATTTTACATAATCAAAGTTTTAAAGGTCCTACCCAAAACCAATGTCTTTAATTTTTCTATTAACAAGTCCAGCCAAATTTGTATTTTTAGAATTGATGGCAAAAGTAATCCAAATAACTCCAAAGCACAACAGGTAGCCTTTGGCAATCTGCACTACCTTGGTAACAATTCGTTCTCTTCACTCAAATTCATTTTGATCTTTGATGGCCCATAGAAACCACGCTGTTGTGCAAAAATATCTCTTTTTGGTTGTGGAAAATTCTGTAGCACTCCCAATGCCAAATCATAGAATGAAATTGGATGTAATAGAATTTCACAGAGATTTAAAAGAGCATAGTGCTTTGTTTTTTCATTTATATCTCGAACAGTTTCATAGGAATTTTTTTTTTTTTTTTTTTCACTAAAGGTTACGAATGATTGAAAGAAAGCATAGAAAGTGGGTGAGAGTAGAATATGTGAGGAATTGCAAAAAAGTAGGGGATTATACATTATAGTGAAAAACTTTAGAGACTCAGGAAGTATTTAATAAGGAGAGAGATAATGATACTATTAATTAGGTAAGTTTTAATGATAATATGGGTAATGATGTTTCTTTTTTAACCATTGGATCTCTAAGAGATCTATGGTATAAAAAATGTGTAACTCTTGTAGAGTTAGACCATGTGTAATTTAAACCAATATCATAAACAAAAAGTATTTACGTAATTAAAATTTTTAATAAACCTGCACAATTATATCAAGTGTGATATATGAATATAAAAAAAAATATATATTTTTTCGTTAAACTACGTTGAAGGCTTGAAGCAGCAAGTCCAGGCAGAAGGTCTACCTTTCAATTGCTTGGCTTAGGGACAAAAAGGGAGGTTTGCTTGTTTAGTGGATGATAGTCTCAAATTTGAAGTTAGTTGTTGTTGTTGTTTTTTTTTTCCCCCTTTCAATGAGCAATTGAAAGTTATTTGACTCTTGTTTTGGTAGTTGTTGTGAAATAAGAGAAAATGCAATGAGAGAGTATAATTAGGTAATAAATTTTTATTTTTTATTTTTATGCAAGATAGAATTTCTACTCTAACGTAATCTAAGTGTATATGTGTGTGAAGCTCCCTCTTAAAGACTTGAACCCTGACCCTTACCCCCCCACATCTCACAAGTATTTATGCTTGTAGAGTGACCACCGCACCAAGTGTACGCGGTGGTGGATAATAACTAATATATAAGATGAAAAGCAATAACATTTAGTAACTAATTAAAGGCCCGTGCATTGCACGGTTTACTTAAAAAACTGTATGTAAAGAAAATAAAAGATTCAAAATTATATTAATAATTGGTTAGTCACATTATAAAGCACATTAATGTTACGACATAAAATTAATACATACATTTGTGTCATTTTTTATGAACATAGTATGTAATATATAAATTTTACATATTAAAACATAAAATTATGATATACAATGAAAATAAATATTAAATTTATTTTAAATTATTTAAAACTTTTGCTAATAGAATTTTAGATGAAGTAGGATTTTAAATTTCTTATTGTAGGGACTCTTTTTAGAAAGGTTCCCTAACAATACATTTCTAGAGAGTGGGGCTTTTTTTTTTTTTGTGTTGGTGGGGGGGGGGGGGGAGGGAAGTCGCCTGTGAGTTGTATAAGATTCTTAGGTGAAGTTCATTTAAGAATATATAGTTTAATTTGACTTTATTCTATCTTTAGAAAAACAAAGTTTCTTTCCAAACTAGTTTAGAGGAAACTCTTCAAACTTCTTATATATTTCCTTTTTAGGTGTGAATTTTGAAAATCTAACCGTTGAATTTTATGTTCCTTATATTCTTAACATGCATATTGAATTTCGTTCAAATCAGATATTATTTATTATTTGATCAATTAACTTATTTTTTATATACAACTTTAGATTACAAAAACTTGAAATTATAACATTTATTTGATGATATAGCAATTGATCTTTGATTTTCTTGAAATTTTGTAAGCATTAAAGATATAATAAGAACATACAATCTAACGGTTAAATTTTTAAAATTCACACTCAATATAAATATATATAATGAGTTTGTAGAGTTTCTCTCAAACTAATTTGGAGAGGAAACTTTGTTTTCTTTAGAATTACTCATGGTTTTGAAACCCGGACCGGACCGTACGGTCGACCGGAAAAACCGTGAACCTCTCACAATTACGGTTCTTTTAGGCATAAGAACCGGCCTATGCCAAAAAAGCAGGAAACCGTTCAAACCGCGGTTGAACCGCACGGTTCTGAGAACCGGATTCAGACCGCTTTTCACGGTTCCCTTTGAATCTGAACCTTGAAAAAAAAAAAAAAAAAAAAAAAAAACAGAAAAGCAAAAGAAAAAGAAAACGTCTGATCTGACCCAGAAAACATCTCATCTTTGTTTCAATCTCTTTGCTTCACTTTCAAAAAAATGTCTCACATAATCCAAACACAAAAAAAAAATCCAATTCTTACAATAAAGTTGAATCAGAACAAGCAAATATGAAAAAAAAAAAAAAAAAAAAAAGGAAGATCAATCCGATCTGACCCAATCTGGTGGTGGGGAGGAGGACGAACGGCGGTGGGGCGGTGGACGAGGCCTTCGATCTCCACGATCTCCACCAGCGCCGCTTCAGATTCTTCTCTCTCTCTCGCTTTCTTCTCTTTTCTCTGATGTGAATATGTTCTTTTTTTTTTTTTGAGAAAGCCTGATGTGAATATGTGAGAAGGATAAGTGATAACTGTGAAGTAAACTCTTGGGTGAAGCAAGCTTTAAATTTTGGCTTTGTTCTCCGCTGGTAATGTGTGTGTGAGCAGGTGAGAGCATGAGAGAAAGAGAATGAGAAAGACAAAGCTGAAAGAAAAATAAAAACAGAGATTAGAAAAAGCAAGACACGCTCTCTGGACTCTGGAGGAAGACTCCAGAAAAATAAAACCAAGATTAGACTAGTGGGATGGGGATATGTGTGTGGAGGAGAAAAAAGCAAGAAAAAAGAAAAAGAAAATAAAAGGATAAGAAACGTATGGATGCAAGCAACGGAAGGAAAAAGAATAAAAAGAATAGAGTCACAATTAAATGTTACTACAATATTTTTAAATATTTTACAATAAGTTTTAAGTAATAAATTGTTATTAGTTAATATTAGTGAGTAAAAAAATAATTTTAATAGTGGGTTCAAATTAAAATTAGTAACAATTTTTCACATAAATTTTATTGTGAAAGTATTGCTAAAAATATTGTAGACTTCTTCACTGCTTTCAGAGACTTCTTTGTTGCTGCGTGCTTTAATGTCACTGTCAACTACTAAGTGCTTGCTTGCTGTCAAGCACTTCCTTCTTGGTTTTGATTTTTTTTTTTTTTTTAATAAATTCATAATAAATGGTGAACAATGACTATTCAAATAGACTTAGGAAAAAAAATGATGGGCAATCAAATGGGCTTGGCCATGTGCAAATAAATTCATTTGTCTCTTAACTATTTTATTGGGTTGCATAAAAAATAAAAATTATTGTGTACTAAACTATGCTTTATCATGACTTAAAAATAATTTAGAAACTCAATAGCTATTGCTTTTTAGAATTTTATAATTTTTATTTGTATTATGAAAGTTATGTTATAAAAAATACTATCTATATTTGTTTTGGATTATTTTAGTTAATTTTTCTATTTTTTT
>NW_027069672.1:770247-790630 GCF_002906115.3 Quercus suber | reverse complement strand
AATATTTTTACAATATTTTACAATAAGTTTTAAGTAATAAATTGTTATTAGTTAATATTAGTGAGTAAAAAAAATAATTTTAATAGTGGGTTCAAATTAAAATTAGTAACAATTTTTCACATAAATTTTATTGTGAAAGTATTGCTAAAAATATTGTAGACTTCTTCACTGCTTTCAGAGACTTCTTTGTTGCTGCGTGCTTTAATGTCACTGTCAACTACTAAGTGCTTGCTTGCTGTCAAGCACTTCCTTCTTGGTTTTGATTTTTTTTTTTTTTTTAATAAATTCATAATAAATGGTGAACAATGACTATTCAAATAGACTTAGGAAAAAAAATGATGGGCAATCAAATGGGCTTGGCCATGTGCAAATAAATTCATTTGTCTCTTAACTATTTTATTGGGTTGCATAAAAAATAAAAATTATTGTGTACTAAACTATGCTTTATCATGACTTAAAAATAATTTAGAAACTCAATAGCTATTGCTTTTTAGAATTTTATAATTTTTATTTGTATTATGAAAGTTATGTTATAAAAAATACTATCTATATTTGTTTTGGATTATTTTAGTTAATTTTTCTATTTTTTTATTAATTTAATGTTTTTATATATATTTAAAATAATTATTAAAGTAATTATGACGTCATCACGGTTCGACCCCGGTTCGACCTCGGTTCGACCTTAAAAACCTTGAACCTCTCTCTTTTACGGTTCAATGAACGGTCCGGGTCTGAAAACCATGGAATTACTATGGTACAATATTTTTTTCCCTGGGAAAAGTGTCTCTCATTTCAAAGAATTTTATTTTAAGTGACACTATCATGCCACCACATCTTTAGAATGTGAAATTTACATCATACATAAGCTAATGGTGAACAAAAAACCTGATTTTAAACTTATCCAAACAACACTATAATTAAAACTTAAAAGGAATATAATTAGTTTTAGTATAGTGTAATGTGGTATAAATAAATAAATAAAGGAAGCTGGATTTGATTTAATTATACCTAAAAAAAAATGGTTTCAAAAATTGTATCTCAAAATTAAACTAATTTATAAGAGAAAACATTCTATCTGGATCTGACGTAAACACAGCATTTTATGCCTCCAATAATAACAAGACACATCAGCATTTCACAAAACAATCAAATACACCTTCCACATACTATCACTTCCTAAAACCTAATTTAATAAAATAAAAATAAAAAACCACCCAAGCACGAAGAACGGCAACCACCCACATTGCACAGCGACGTCAGGAAAGCTTCCGGAGCATTGCCAAACAGTACAAAGCCGCCGTTTTTGTGTTCAAATTAAGTCCCATCAAGCCTAGTTACAAATGATGATTTGGCTTGGAGCCTCAATGGTGCTAGAGCATTTTCCAGATCTGTTTGGGTTTTTTTGGTAAATGAAAATGAAGAAGAAAATTGATTTTGAGCTTGGAGTTTTTCACTTGGCAAGACCATCATCTGAAATCTGAATCTGGGCTTGATGGCTTTTGGGTTTTGCTGAATTCTACCACAAAAACAGTGAATCCAGCTGCTCTTGTCCAGTCCGTCAACGCTCTGGAAGCTTATCTGATGACGATGTTGGTGGGTTTTAAGAAGTGATCGTGTGTGTTAAGTGTATTTGATTGTTTTGTGAAATGCTGATGTGGCACGATGCTATTAGATGGTGTAAAATGATGGTTTTACGCCAGGTTCGGACCAAATTTGCACTCAATTTATGATAACCT
Organism: Quercus suber; assembly: GCF_002906115.3. Classification (NCBI taxonomy): domain Eukaryota; kingdom Viridiplantae; phylum Streptophyta; class Magnoliopsida; order Fagales; family Fagaceae; genus Quercus; species Quercus suber. The sequence continues at coordinate 788,894 of NW_027069672.1, read as the reverse complement.
TAATAATTCTTTTAAAATGTACGTATGCGATGATTAAAGAGTATCATTCTACATGAGTTCATCTTCTTCTTCTTTTTAATAAACAATATGAGTTCATGATTCATCTATTCTCTACTCTATTTATTTAAGAAATTTGTGACACATATAAAAGTTATATTTCATAATAGGAGTAATATTTTACACTACTTTGTTTAATTTCTTTGCTTTTTCTCCCAATTTCCAAACGATGTTAACACACCGACGAAATTAACTTTTTCTTTTACACTTTTATCTCTTGAAAAGATAAACATTGCTTTTTCAAGAAACTATTGCTAGTCATAACATTTGTACATTTACTTTAATAATTAGTAAGAGAATCTCCCACAGATGCTGTATCCAGGTTTGTTAACTAAAATTTGAAGAATTTGTGCACTGTTTATGCTCCAACTAGTTCCGTATATTTGAATTTTTTTTTTTTGGGCTCATGAATAGTAGCCTATCAAGTTTGATGGGCTACTGTTCATTCTTCAAATGTTTTTTTTTTATTATAATAATTAGATGTTGAATAAAAAATGTTAAAAAAATATAGTTATTAAAAAAAGAATAAATAATGAATGAAGAAATAATATTTAAATGAAATAGAGAATGAGATAGAGAATCTGTCGAAAAGTATATTTGAAAAAGTAGTAAGTAAAAGTTAAATGTTACTGTTCATTCTTCAAACAATACAAAAATTTGGTAAATCTACTGAAGATGCTCTAACTAAGGAAAAGGATAATTTAAAATGAAAAAGTATTAGCAGGTAGAAAAAGCATTCTACTCTGGTGAGAGCAATGACTATTGGACATTGGTAAACGTGAGTTGAAACCTTGAAGACATAATTTCAAGTTTAAAATTGTGACTTAATGTTACTATTTCAGGGTTTGAACACTTTTGTATTTGAACTTTGTTTGAAATTCATTTATTTTGCTAAAATTGAAAAAATTTATTGAAAGTATTGTAAATAAAAATAAAAGTTAACTAAAATAGTATAGTAAGACCTAAGAAGAATACTAAAAAGTGTAGTGAGACTTATAAATAGTAGCAAAAATAAACTGAATAGTAAAATAAACTAGCTTTTTAATTTTTACCAAACACACATGTAATAATTATTATTATTCTAGTAATTACTAAATGCGCTATTTTATAAAAGAAAAAGTAAAGAAGTAATTTTTTTTATCAAATCGAAAGAGTCTACTAACGATTTTTTGCAGGCTTGCCCTATGACTATTTTTATTTTCTAATTTTTCCCTTCTTATTTTTTTTAACCACTTTTAAACATTTGGATAGACTCCTTTACGCATGTGATGAAAATTACATGTAACTTATTTTATTTTATATTTTATAAATCCCATTTCATCGTTGGTGTATTTTTATGTTAAGAAAAATACTAAACTATATTATGAAAAATGCAGGAATAAATTTTAATGATAACACATTACGAATAGATTCAAAAACCAACGTTATTATCCGTACACGTGTGTTGCAATTATGCAAAACCTACGCTGTTATAGATAATTAAAAAAAAAAAAATTTGTGTCTAATCCACATCTCTTTAAAGTTTAACCCCCTTATATGATCTCATTGGTGGATCTAAAACATCGTTCATTAAAATAAAAATAAAAATCATTTTGACTCCAATTAAAAGCATTCACTTTTGTAGGAGATGCGATCTTTAAAGAAAAAGGAATGGTAGGAAAAAGATCAATAAGGGGAAAAAAAGAGAGGTCTAAGAAAGACAAGTGTTGCATGAAAAACACAACCACAGGTATGAGAATGTAATTTACGCCTTTAACATAGGCATTATCTCTTTCATAATATATGAGTCTTACAATCATTTCTTAAAGAAAAAGGAATGGTAGGGCAAAGGATCAAGCTTGGTGCTTTTGTAGATGTTGGATGATGATGATAGACAAGAAAAGTCTAGCCCTTGATTTGAGAGATATGTTCCATTGAAAATGAATTGTTTCGCAAGTGGTATTGTTGAATATAACAATTTTTTTTTTTTTTTTTGAAAATTGTCTTAACTACAAAATGTTAACAGAAAGAGATGGAAGGACTCGATTATTCATTTTGCAAATTTGATGAACAAAATTGACCAAATTAAAATCTTAAAGATGAAATTGACAGCTTGTATAAATTTTAAGAGACTAAATTCTAGTTTAACATTTTTTTTTTTTAATGTACGACTCGCAAATTTAATAATTTTTTATATAAATATTCTATTTAATTTTTTAGAACTTAATTTTTTTTATACATATTCTATTAGTATTTCCTAAACACACTTGTCTTTTACTCTCTTAACTCCTTACCATCATTCCTATCTTTTTCTTTTTTAATCATTTTTATCTCATCAAAACCATATGATTAGAGATGTTAAGGCCCCATTTGGTAACGGTGTTTAAACACTACAACACGTATTTTTACCCACACGTATTTCCACAAAACTTAAACAACGTTACTATAAATATTGTAGGGACCCGATTTGCAGCCCAAACCCAAGATGTGTGGGATATTGGCCTAGTGAGTCCAATACAATAAATTTGTAGAAAGTGGGTCAAAGGACTAGGCTCTAATGAATTTAACAACGGCTAGTATGGATTTAAAAGATGATCAAGTAAGGACAAGACACGTAAGACTGAATGAATTCACTGTCCGAGGAGACAAATCTTAGCATAAATCAATAGAACTGATTACAAATGCAACTTTGATTACTACAATATTCTTTTTCTATTTTTACGATCTCTTCTCCATGGAGGGTCTCTTNAATCCCAAGAACAGCACAATCAGATCAGAGAGAGAAAGATCTAGAAACCTAGACAGATCAGATAGGAGGCAGGTTGCGCAGTTACCAAAAAAAAATCCAACAACAACACAATCAGATCAGAGACACATATCAGAGAGAGAAAGAGACCTAAACAGATCAGATAGGAGGCAGGTCGCGTGGGTGGCCTGGGTCAGCGTGGTCGGGCTTGCATCCTCATTTCTTCTTCTTCTTTCTTCTTCTTCTCTCTCTCTCTCTCTCTCTCTCTCTCTCTCTCTCTCTCTCTCTCTCTCTCTCTCTCTTTGTTTCTGCGTTTTTGTTGTTTTTGTGCTGAGAATATAAAATGGGTTATTTATAAATCGGTCTTAGAGACTCGATTTCATGTAAACGCCACGTGAAAAAAGTGCCAACTTAGACCCGATTAAGACATGAAAATTGACCCTCAAAAACTCGATTTATAGGTCCTAAATCGAGTCCCTTAAACTCGAAATGCTAGTAAAAAATATAGTTTGAAGTTATTGCTTACTAATTATATTGTTTGAAAATTATGGTTAAATTCCCATTTTGGCCATTTTCCTTAGTTAGAGCATCTCCACTAGATTTACCAAATTTTGTATTATTTGGAGAATAAACAGTGACATTTAGCTTTTACCTATCACTTTTTTAAATACACTTTCCAACATATTCTCTATCTCATTCTCTATCTCATTTAAATATTATTCTTCATTCATTATTTATTCTTTTTTAACAATTATACATCTTCTAACATTTTTTATTCAACACCTAATTATTATAATAATAAAAAAAGTATTTGAAGAATGACTTGCTATGTAGCGATTAACAAGTCATTGACTCATTTAAAAAATCATGTCACTAAAACTGCACATCAAATGTCTCTTTAGTTACCACATGGGTTAGAGTAAGATAATTTCAAATATGTTTGGAGCATAACTTATTACTCTGAGTTTGAATTATTCATGTCTTTTAAAATTTCATTAGTTCAATTGAAATTTTTTTAGTTACTTTACTATAAAATTTGATAATTTGTAATAAAAATTAAACTTTTAAGAATTTTACTATGAAAATGATAAAAAATGAATTTTATTTTATGAAAGATCGCTATCAAACATAATTTTAATTGAAAATACTAAGCTTTTTTTTTTTTTTTTTTGGTTGGGTGTGTGTATATATGTAACTTATCAAATAAAAAAGCGTGTGTGTGGAGTATTGTCTTAATAAATATATTAGTGCTAAAATTTGGCCCTCAAACAACAAAAATTCTTGGCTCTGCCCTGTGGACTATGACTAAAACATTTAACAAATATTTCATTTTATTAACCCATTAATAATAGAGTTGACTCCATAAATTCAAATCTATGTATCTATCTAAAAAAAAAAGAAATTAGCCAGAAGCTCAGTAGCATTGCTTGCACTCCTCTAAGGAGAATTAGCGTTCAAATCCCCCTCCCATTGTAGTAACTATCAAACTAGCAAAAAATAAATAACAACAACAAACCCATTAATATAATTCAAAATTTTGGTAGGTTTTTCCAAAAACTGTATTACTTGCTGAAAATTGAAAATTTATTATTGAAAACAAGCAAAATAATTTTTAAATGTATGAATAGTGCTGTGGACCTAAATTTATATTGAAATATGTGTTTAGATGAATTTTATGGATCCATAAACAGTGTCGTCGGATCTACTATTTTTTAGCAAAACGCAGAAACACACATACGGGTCCGTTGGATACAGCTTAAAACTGAAAACTGAAAACACTGTAGTAAAATAATTTTTAAACTTATAAATAGTACCTTGGATCTGTTTTTAATATTTTAAATGTGAACAGTATATAAACAGTAATAAACAGTGCTATTTCTCTCAAAGAATAGAAAACGCGTGAAAAAAAAAAATAGAGCGTGAAACCACTGAAACGCCAGTAACAGAGACGCGGGTAGGAATAATTTCTACCCAAACGCACGCTAAAATATTCAAAAATTGTTCTTTTGCTGTAAGCACAATTAAAAAATTATTGCAAAATCTGCAATAAAATCAAGTCAGATTGTAATAAAGAAGTAAACCAAAAGAAGAAGGCAAACCTGGTCATTGAAAGGTCTTTATTTTCAATTTGTTCAAGGACCATGAGAGCACAATTTCAGTGAAGCCATGGTCATTAGGAACTGCCCTCATCTTCTTTGAACTCTCTTCCTTCTCTTTCATCATCATTTCTTCTTATATCATCTCTGCATGCATTAATATATTATATCATCAAAAACCCATTTGGCCATTTCTCTGTAACCCTTTAATAAATTCATAGAAAGGGAGGTTTCTTAACTAGGAGGGAAAGAAGTACGAGAAAAAGAAAAATGAAAAGAAAAGAGGAAAACTGGGACTCTTTAGTACGGGCATTACAGTTGTCAAAAGAAAGAAAGACATATATGTTAGCACCGACTTCTTTCTTTGGCTTTCTTCAACCTAAGAGAATGGATGATGAGATAGACTTTCCATATCATTGATTAAACGAGTAGTGTATCTATCAGAGGATTCAAGATTTAGAAACAGAAACCTTGTTGAAAAGGGAAAGCAAAGAGAGAACGTTTACAAAAGAATATTTTAAGGTGCTTTTCCTTCCCAGTTGCCCCTATGTCCTTTCGTTTTCTTTCTGTTCACTTGGTAAAAAAAAGAGAAGAAGAAGTCCTATCCAAAAAAAACAAAAAAAAAGAGAAGAAGTAATAATGATTTAACTGCTTTTTTCATTTCTCATAAAAGTAAGATTAAAACTTTCTTAAAATAGATTATTAACTAATAACCAAAGAGCACTCGTTAATATGACATTTAAAATAATTATTTTACTTCCTTTTTACTTTTTTTCCCTCTTTTTAGTTATTTATTTACTTAAATTTTTAACAAGGCAATTCTCTATTACTAACATTTTAAAATCTTTTTACATTTTGTTCAAGTTAGGGAAAATGGCAGGACGGGGTTGAATTATGAGTTCTTATTCTATTCCTATTTCTTCACAAAAAAAAAAAAAAAAAAAAAAACTCTCAAACAGAGTGACAATACGGCAAGTTAGAATGAGATGCATAATTGAGGTGTATTAGGGCCCGTTTGATAAGATATTTGTAGGCTAAGGCCCAAATCATATATTGGGCCTTAAGTCTTGGTTGAGAACACAAGTAGTCTAAGGACGATCGAATAGAATTAAGTGGTTCAGACTCATGACTTAAGGAACCGAGTGTAAAGGGATGGCGGTTCGAGGAGGAACATCTCCTCGGATAAGCTAAACAGAGAGCAGAGGTTGGTCCTATAGATCAAAGTGACCCTCCAAGAAGCTCCAGTGATAGGAACGTGCCTTACGAACATGCGAGAAGGAAAGAAACCCAAAATATCTTGGAAAAGCTGCTACCATCGCATTGAATGCACTGCAACTACTTTTCTAGCTGCATTTATGTGGAGAACCCCTGAACAGTACTGCCTTGGTTACTGCAACTCATAGAAGCTGTTTTTGGTTTTTTTTTTTTTTTTTTTTTTTGGTATTTTTGGGAATGGCTGAGAAACTTGAGACTTAAATTTTTTTTTTTGCTTTTGCTTTGTAAATCGAGTCTTAGAGACTCGATTTCCACGTAGACGACACGTGAAAAAAGTACCAACTCAGACTCGATCAAAACATGAAAATCAACCCTCAAAAACTCGATTTATAGGTCCTAAATCAAGTCCCTTAAACTCGAGATGCTAGTAAAAAATATAGTTTGAAAATATTGCCGACTAATTATATTGTTTGAAAATTATGGCTAATTTACTATTTTACCCGATAATTTAAAATGAAAAAGTATTAGCAAGTAGTAAAGCATTCTACTCTGGTGAGAGCAATGACTATTGGACATTGGTAAACGTGAGTTGAAATCTGAAGACATAATTTCAAGTTTAAAATTGTGACTTAAGATGTTACTATTTCAGTTGTTGAACACTTTTGTATTTGTACTATTCGCATTTGTTTGGAATCAGTTTATTTTGCTAAAATTAAAAAAATTTTGTTGAAAGTACTGTAAATAAAAGTAAAAGTTAGTTGAAATAGTACAGTGAGACTCAAGAAGAGCACCAAAAAGTGTAGTGAGACTCATAAATTAGTAGCAAAAATAAATTAAATAATAAAATAAACTAGCTTTTTAATTTTTGCCAAACACATGTAATAATTTTATTATTCTAGTAATTACTAAATGCGTTATTTTTATAAAAGAAAAAGTAAAGAAGTAATTTTTTTTTATCAAATCAAAAGAGTCTACTAACGATTTTTTGCAGGCTTGCCCTATAATTATTTTTATTTTCTAATTTTTCCCTTCTTATTTTTTTTAACCACTTTTAAACATTTGGATAGACTCCTTTACGCATGTGATGAAAATTACATGTAACTTATTTTATTTTATATTTTATAAATCCCATTTCATCGTTGGTGTATTTTTATGTTAAGAAAAATACTAAACTATATTATGAAAAATGCAGGAATAAATTTTAATGATAACACATTACGAATAGATTCAAAAACCAACGTTATTATCCGTACATGTATGTTGCAATTATGCAAAACCTACGCTGTTATAGATAATTAAAAAAAAAAATTGTGTCTAATCCACATCTCTTTAAAGTTTAACCCCCTTATATGATCTCATGGGTGGATCTAAAACATCGTTCATTAAAATAAAAATAAAAATCATTTTGACTCCAATTAAAAGCATTCACTTTTGTTGGAGATGCGATCTTTAAAGAAAAAGGAATGGTAGAGAAAAGATCAAGAAGGGGAAAAAAAGAGAGGTCTAAGAAAGACAAGTGTTGCATGATATACACAACCAAAGGTATGAGAATGTAATTTATGCCTTTAACATAGACATTATCTCTTTCATAATATATAAGTCTTACAATCATTTCTTAAAGAAAAAGGAATGGTAAGGCAAAGGATCAAGCTTGGTGCTTTTGTAGATGTTGGATGATGATGATAGAGAAGAAAAGTCTAGCCCTTGATTTGAGAGATATGTTCCATTGAAAATGAATTGTTTTGCAAATGGTATTGTTGAATATAGCACTTTTTTTTTTTTTTTTTTAATTTGAAAATTGTAACAAAACAGCATATTTTATGTTGCAATACTTAACTACAAAATGTTAACAGAAAGAGATGGAAGGAGTTGATTATTCATTTTGCAAATTTGATGAACAAAATTGACCAAATTAAAATCTCAAAGATGAAATTGACAGCTTGTATAAATTTTAAGAGACTAAATTCTAGATTAACATTTTTTTTTAATGTACGACTCGCAAATTTAATAATTTTTTATATAAATATTCTATTTAATTGTTTAGAACTTAAATTTTTTTTTTTTATACATATTCTATAACTATTTCCTAAACACACTTTGTCTTTTACTCTCTTAACTCCTTACCATCATTCCTATCTTTTTCTTTTTTAATCATTTTTATCTCATCAAAACCATATGATTAGAGATGTTAAGACCTCATTTGGTAACAGTGATTAAACAACAAAAACTGTTGTCTAAACACCACAACACGTATTTTTACCTACACGTATTTCCACAAAACTTAAACAACTTACTATAAATATTGTAGGGACATGGTTTGCAGCTCAAACCCAACATGTGTGGGATATTGGCTCAGTGAGCCCAATACAATAAATTTGTAAAGAGTGGGTCGAAGAACTTGGCCCTAATGAATTTAACAATGGCTAGTATGGATTTAAAAGATGATCAAGCAAGAACAAGACACGTAAGACTGAATGAATTCACTGTCCAAGGAGGCAAATCTTAGCATAAATCAATAGAACTGATTACAAATGCAACTTTGATTGCTACAGTATTCTTTTTCTATTTTTACGATCTCTTCTCCATGGAGGGTCTCTTCTATTATATATCTCCCCTTAGATCATCTTGATCCTACACTTGTTGATCATTTAAACCCTCACTTGAGTGTCTGTCCCATCAGACACCCTCTTTGACTTTCTGTGAGTTGTAGTAGCCAGGACAGTACTGTTCAGGTGTCTTCTCCACATAAATGCGGCCAGAAAAGTAGCTGCAGTGCATTCAATGTGGTGGTAGCAGCTTTTCCCAAGATATTTTGGGTTTCTTTCCTTCTCGCATGTTCGTAAGGCACGTTCCTATCACTAGAGCTTCTTGGAAGGTCACTTTGATCTATAGGACCTACCTCCGATCTGTGTTTAGCTTATTCGAGGAGATATTCCTCCTCGGATCGCCATCCTATTTACACCTAGTTCCTTAAGTCATGAGTATGAACTGCTTAATTCTATTCGATCGTCCTCGGACTACTTGTGTTCTCGACCAAGACTTAAGGCCCAATATATGATTTGGGCTCTTAACCCTACAAATATCTTAACAAACGGGCCCTAATATACTTCCATTATGCACCTCATTCTAACTTGCCATATTGTCACTCCGTTTGAGTGTTTTTTTTTTTTTTTTTGTGAAGAAATAGGAAGAGAATAAGACACTCATAATTCAACCCCGTCCCTGCCATTTTCCCTAACTTCAACAAAATGGGAAAAGATTTTAAAATGTTACTAATAAAGAATTGCCCTTGTTAAAAATTTAAGTAAATAAATAAAAAAGAGGGAAAAAAAGTAAAAAGGAAGTAAAATAATTATTTTAAAGGTCATATTAACAAGTGCTCTTTGGTTATTAGTTGATGATGCCGAAAATATCACCAGTGAGCTGCACAATGCTTGTACTCTCGAAGCGACACCTGCACAACAAAAAGGAAAAGACCTAACCGAGAGCACCGGTGTGGTGCCGGCCAAATACCCTCCAAAGGTCAAGTTAGAACTTGTTACAACTCTAGAGTGCTAGAGAGAAGTCAACTATGCGTACCTCGATTTGTGTGGGTATTGGGGGCTTTTATAGTAGTAGAGAGTTGACCTCTTTTCCTTGAAGTAGAAATCTTTTCCTTATAGGAATCCTTTTGAGCGTAGATTACGGAATCTTTTCCTTATAGGACTCTTATATTGAACGTGGACTACAAGTCATCATTTTATAGCTTATGCGTGGTGGCCAAGTCAAGTTTCTTACCAGGCCCGTCAGCTTTGAGACCGTCAGTTTGTCCCAACCTCTTCAATCAGGAGGGGTCGTCAGCCTCATAAGGGAGTCAGCCCTTAAGGGTTCTCCGTGATCCTTCAGCCTATCACGGTTCGTTAGTTTTAGGGCTTCAGCCTTCTTTATAACTTATCCCATCAGCATGAGCTGAAGGATTCAAGCCGACGAGTTGAGCATGGGATGCCTTGTGGCATACTTTTGCCTTATCAGTTGCCCCCTACTCCATATCTCCGTCAGTTTGAGCTGACGGGTTATGGAGTCGCATTGTTTGTTAATTTCCACCTAGGTCAGGAGAGGAAATAATTACTAGGTAACTCCTCGAGCCGCCAACCATTAAATGCTCAGACACGTGGCGTACCCTGGCTGGCTCCGCATCTGGACGAGGGCGTCGTTTCGTCTTCCGCGCCTTTTCTTCCTTATATATATAACCCACTTCCTCTCCATTTCTGCCATTATACCTTTAACGTTTCTTGGAGAGAAGATCGGTCACCTCTATTCCGTTAACCTCTATTCCGTCAACCTCTCAACACCACTACTTGAGCAGCTTCCGTTGCTTTTAGAAAAGCCGTCACTCATTTCAAAAAACTTGTAAGTCCTTTTTCTTTCTTTGCACGTTATATTTCAATTAATTAAATTTTTTTTTATAGTAAGGTCGTCATTCTAGGTGCTTAGAACCAATCCGTCACTTGTAGGTAGTCAGATGTCAAGTGACGCGTCGAGTGATCAGTCGTCGGTCCACGACGGAGCAGGCTATGACGAAGTATTTGGTTCAGGGGATGAGTCCGGGGGCTCTTCCCAATCGTTTGCCCAATCTCCCATCGAGGAGGTAGGGAGTCATGGTAATGAAGGTCAGGAAGGAGTAGAAAGTGGGGAAAGTAATGTTGAGGAGGAGGATGAGAGTAGTAGTGATAAGGATGAAGGTGACGAGGAGTCCTGTGAGGGAACTTCAGGAAATCCTGGAGGCAACCGTCCCTTCATCCTTCCCGAGGAATGGGCCGTTAACAAATTTTTACCGTCAATGAGTGAAAAGGTTTTTAAGGAGTTACACGTCCGTTACCAAATCCCAGACCACATCCCAATCCATCTTCCTAGGGAGAATGAAAAGTGCTACACGAGGAGAACGGCAGACGTTGGGATGTATGACGCCATGTTTGCCGCAGGGCTTAGGCTACCCCTGACAGCCTTACATCGTCAGCTGGCTGACTTTCTGGGTCTGTTTATTAGCCAGATTGCCCTAAATTCGTGGAGAATCTTTATAAGTGCTGAGATCCTATGGGGCCGTCTAAGCGGAAGACACCGTCAACTAACCCTAGACAAATTCTTTTATTGCTATAGACCTCAGCACTTCTCTTCTTCTAAGGGGATGTACCATTTTGCCGTCAGGGAGAAGGAGTTAAAGTTAGTGTCTGAGATGCCAAACTCCAATAGAGTTTGGAAAAGTAGGTTCTTTTTTGTTAAAGGGACGGACTGCGTATGCCGTCAGGAGGAATGGGAAACAATTCCTCATGGCTATTTTGATAACACCTGGGCCTTCGTCAGGGACTCAGGTTACAGCTTTTAGCCCCGTCGGTTTTTACTTTATTTTTGCATACACTTTATTTATTTTACAGCATCTTAACATCGTTAGCTTTATTTTTCTTTTCAGCCCTTGTTCCTCCTCTCATTACTGACAAGCAAAGAGACTTCATTCGTCAGGTTCTCAAGATCCCTCTAGAAGAGCGAAAGTGCCGTCACCTAATCACTCTTGATGCTCTTCACGCATATTGTGGGGGTCCGAAACCGTCGCCAGAAGCTCTTAAGTTAGAAGAATTTTCCCACCGTCGTAAGTAGCTATTTCTGTTGTCCAGTTATTTTCAGCTGTCACCTTCAGTTTTCCTCATGTGTCTCATTTTTGCAGAAATTGAGGCAACAAGGCAACGTATAAGAGTTGCAGCTGCTCGTTAAAAGGAAGAGAAGAGGGCCAAGGGGGAGTTGGTGTCTTCGTCAGCCCCCAAGGCCATCACGAAGGGTTCCTCTAAGAGGAAAAATGACGGGAAGGACGTTCGTCCACTCAAGAAAGTGGCCATCACTCCTGGGGACGAGGCCCTAGAGAAGTCACCTCCCAAGTCAGCCCATGGGTTGGGAAGGGGGTGATGACTTCTTCTGGTCCCGTTCCAAAGGGACCTCGTTGCCTTCTGACACACAAGGATTATGCCGTTGAGGAGATAGAATTGTTCATAAAGTCGACGGACATTGATCCTTGTGCCCTGCTGGGGACGGAGGACTTGGGGGCGTCGGCCTTATTTGACCTTACATGGGTAAGCCATCTCCCTTAACTAACCTCTCTTATTTTTCCTTTGTTTCTTTTTTAACTGACAGTTGTGCCCATCTCAGGCTCTGGTACATGTAAAAGCGCTCCAGGACCGGTGTGTGGCCAAGGAAAGGGTTGTCACTCATGTTAGTAAGCACAATGCTAACATGCAAAACCAATAGGCGCAGTATAAGGAGGCCATTCGTGTTCTGAATGTCGAGCTAAAAGAAGTAAGACAGAAGCTAGGAGAGGCGGACCGTCAGAATGAGGAATTGGAACAAGAACTGACGGCCCTACATGACCAAGTGGAGACGGCTAGGGCTGATGCGGTCCAAAAGTTTAAGGCGTCAGACTCCTTCATCGATTCTTGCGGGGTATATTACGGTGCTGGATTTGATGACTGCCTTAAGCAGGTCACGTCGACTTTCCCAGACTTGAATCTATCTGGGATCACGTTGGATAACGCTCAGCCAATGACGCCTGCTAATGANGCCCACATAGCAACCTAAGAACACTGAAGGTCTTCAATGGTAGCCATGATATTCCTATTCTTGAGCTGATCAGCCTCACTAAAGGACTTTGTGCCTTCAAAATGCATAGATATGTGAGCTGTACTTGGTTCTGACCGATGATTTTCACCTACACTAGTCAACATCCCCATAGCTTTCTTCCTTGGAGGCATGGAGAAAGTAATAGCAAACACAACTGAAAACACACTTAAAAAGGAAGTAACCAGAGATCCCAAGTGGAGTCGCAAAAAATGCATGTGCAAGTTAGATTTGAGCTTATATAGAGAAGTAAAATAAGTTATCTAACAGTAGATCTACATGAGAAAGCTTGACAAGATGCAAGCTTTGACATGACAATCGAACAAGAAGAAGAAAGTGATGGTAGGACATGAAAACAATGCACATTTAAACAAGAAAAAAGGAACCAATGATGAAAGAAACATAGAATGTACACAGAAAACCCTAGAGAAGGGATGAAAAACCACAGTTTGAGCAAGAATGTAATGTCCTTGCTCTGTTTAGATTGTATTATGTGTGAAAAAAGATTAATTTCTTACAACAAGGCTGTTCCTCCCTCCTACCAACTCTTTACTCTCTTCTACCAATACCTACTTGGGTTCTTGCCTAACAATACAGCTGCATGTTCCTCTTATACTCTAAGGAATATGGCTGAGTACAAAGGCAGGTGTCAAGTCATCATTTCTCTATTTTGGACCTTTTCATAGCTGTAATGTTATCTACTGACTAGAGGATAAGAATTGCACCAACGTGGCACTGGGACTTGTGGGTAGGTGACTTTGCCACTACTTGGAAACCAAGTCCTGGACATTGAAAGGGACATCAGGAGTATATATCTCCTCACATTTATTTTTAGGGGTAAATGTACTTTTGATCCCTATATTTTGGGTCAGTTCTCGATTTGGTCCCTAAACTGATTTTGCTCCTAGGTCAATCTCTGAAATTAGAAAATTGATTATATTTTGGTTCCTACCATCAACTCACTAACAAAAAATACATACATGGCAGACGGAATACACTGTTTGCTGATGTGACTAATAAAATAAAAAATATATATATATATATGTATTTAGCATTTTCTAAATGTCACATCACATTTAAATTAATAAAAATGCCAACTCAGAAAATTTAAACAAATTTTTTTTATTATCTAATTTAAAGTAAAATCATTTCTTAAAAAAAAAAAACAAAAATCATTATCTTAGTGTTTTTCTTTTTAATTCTTTTTCTTTTTCTTCTTATTTCTTTAACCTTATCCTTTTAATTCTATTTCTTTTTCTAATCTCAAATATTCTCTCTCTTCACCGTCCATGGACGAAATCTCTCTCCACTGTAACTCCATGGCCGAAGCTCACAAGCTTGATGTGAATAAAACGATCTGCCATGGACGGTATCTTGATGCGGTCTTGTTTCTTGGTTCGGTGGAGTTTCCCTTGAGGGTTTTCATGAGGGAGGCTCATTGGTGGAGGTAGCAGCACATCTACCATGGACAAGCCACCCCAAGCCTTATCTCCTCCGCCTACGGCTTCACATGTGGTCCAATTTTCCTCTCCTTTTTCAATTGCAAAACTTTGTTCCTCTTGTTCTGGGTTTGTTTTTTGGAGAGAATGTGGAGTTGTTTGATTTTATGGGTTTTTTGTGTGTTTGTTTCCCAAGAATATTTATGGGTTTATGGGTTGCTAGAGATTTGGTTGGTTACTGTGTTTATGGGTTTGTTTCTCGGGTTTATTTATGGTTTGGTTTCTTGGATTTATTTTTTGTTTTTCTGGTGATGGAGATTGGATTTGGCAGCTGGATTTGGATTTGGGGTTTGCTAGAGATTGGTTTGGTTGCTTCTTGGACTTGAGAAGAACATGAAGAATATTTCCTATTAGTATTTAATTTAATTTTTTCTTCTTTTCGTTTGTGTTCTTCTGATATGGGTTTGAGTTCTTAGTAGTTGGGTTTGTGTTATTGTGATTTGAGTTCTTGGTTCCTGGGATCGTGTTCTTGTGATGGGTGAGTTCTTGGTTTGTGTTCTTGTGATTTCAGTTCTTGGTTGCTGGGTTTATGTTCTTGTAATGGGTTTGAGTTCTTGGTTGCTGGGTTTGGTTTGTGAAGAACAAGTTGAACAACATTATGAAGAAAAAAATTTAATTACAAAATTTAATTTAATTTAAGGTTTTTCTTTAAATTTTTTTAAAAACTTTTCTAAGGTGGCTTTTAAAAAAAGAAATTAAAATGCTAATGTGGCATTTAAAAAATGCCAAATAAAATATTTTATAAAATCAGTTTAGGGACCAAATCAAGAAATGACCCAAAATATAGGGACCAAAAGTGCATTTACGCCTTATTTTTATGTCAAAAGCTCTACAAACATCAATCTCTAAAAGAGAAAGAGCTAAAAAAACCTTGCTTCGAAAACTAGTATGACTAGGAAAATGTGGAGCAAAAATGTATTCAAAATATATGATGCCAAAGCCAAAGGCTTATTCGTCAAAGATATATAAAAAATTTCATGGAATCGCTTCTCAAAAATTGAGTTGTATTGATCAAAAGTGTGAAAAATGGGAGCCAAATGAAAAACTTTCAATCAATTGTAAACCCATCAGCATCCACATCAACATCCACGTCAACATCTTATTTTTAAAAATTAATTTATCAATTTTAACAAAATTAAAAAACATAAAAACAAAATTAAAAACGTAAAAACACATAACAAGAACTTAAACCCAAATTACAAGAACACAAACCCATCTCAAGAACGAAGAACATAGTACTCAAAGATTTTCTTTTCCAACATTTCTCATAACACAAATTCAACTAAATACATAGAATCTCATCCTGAACATATCTCCAAAACCAGTAAATCAAAACCCAACCAAATCAAAAACAAAACATCTAAATCATCCAACATTAACAACAAAAAAACATAGCACCGATCAGACTACAAATCATCAACAAACCCTAAAGAAAACCCAATCATCAAACCAAAATCCATAAATTCCAACCAAAATCATCAAACCACAAATCCTCAAAAAACCCCAAAGAAAAACCAATCATCAAACCAAAATCCATAAATTCCAACCAAAATCATCAAACCACAAATCCTCAACAAACCCCAAAGAAAACCTGAATCCTCTGTACTTCTCTCTCTTTCAGATCTGGACCGACAGTCCACCTAATCACTACTAATCAGCCATGGGTTTAAAGAGATAGACAAAGATGATGAGTTATAGAGAGAACGAACCAGACATCAAGATCTTGAACCGAAAGAGCTTGAACCGAGAAGATGAAAGATCTAGGTTTTTGACCATCGGTGGTATCATTCGTGTTCAGCCTGTGATCTGGGGTTTCGACTGGCAGTGGTGGTGGCTTGAATCGAGAAGATGAGAGAGCTTGAACCAAGAGAGAGAGCTTGTTTGAAAGAGAGACACATCCTGTGGGTTTGAGAGAGAGAGAGAGAGAGAGAGAGAGAGAGAGAGATGAATAAACTGATATGGACTACCATTTTGTCTTGCTTCACTTTAATGTTTTGCTTGTTTGAAAAAAAATATATTTGTTTTTGTGGAGGTGATGGGATACTTTCAAAATTTTCATTCTCTAGATCCAAATGACAGAAAAGATGAAAAATCCTAACTCAAATTCTTCTGAAAAAAAAAAAAAAAAAGTTTAAAACTAAAAAAAAAAAAAATTGTTTGTTTTTTATTTTTTAATTAANTAAAAAAAAAAAAAAAAAAGTTTAAAACTAAAAAAAAAAAAAATTGTTTGTTTTTTATTTTTTAATTAAAATTAAAATTAAGGAATTAAAAAAAAATTTGTTTCAATTTTTTATCAATTTAAATCTGAATTGGCATTTAAAAAATGAAAAGTAATTTTTTTAAAAATATTTTAATGGCCATGTCAACAAGTAGAGCACTCCGTCTGCCATATAGGAGTTTTCTATTAGTAGGTTGACTGTAGGGACCAAAATATAGTTGATTTTATGTTTTTAGGGACTGGAATAGTAGCAAAATCAAAATAGGAACCAAAATGAGTTGGCTCAAAATGTAGAGACCAAAAGTGTATTTTTGCCATTCAGGTATGTATGGTGTGAGATTAATGTTCATGTTTACTCTACTTTTAATAATTTACTTAAGGCAAGTCTATATATATATATATAGATTAATGTTCATGTTTACACTACTTTTAATAATTTACTTAAGGCAAGTCTATATATATATATATATATATTGGTTTCCTGTTTTGCTTGTTTCATTGTCGTCTGGCATAGTGTTTGAATAATCCTGATCTACCATGAGTTGTCAAGTCACGATTGGAATGTTAAGAAAAAGTTACGTTTTTCAGAATGCTACTAGCAAACTAAGGATTGGTTTGGATAGTGTCTGTGTTTCCCACGGTCGGCGTTTGGTGTTTTTGTGTGGGTCCCATGCACTATTCACGAGACCCACAAGTACTTTTTTCATCAAAATTTTCATTAAAATTGAGTCCCACGACACTATTCACACATTTAAAAATTATTTTGCTACAGTGTTTTCAGTTTTCAGCAATAAGCGATATCCAAACAGACTCTAAAAGAAAAGGCATAATTAATTGTATGTTTTATATTCCTTTCTCTAAAAGATGAAAGAAATATTATTCAACTTAATAGCTAGGTCGAAAAGCATTTTTTATGTGGGGTAAAAATTGCAGGAATCTTTTTTCCCTTCTTATTATATTCTATATGTTTTTTTTTTCTTTTTTGTTTACTTTCAAAATGATATACTGCATAATCCAGAACTTGGAATGTTGACTAATGATAACTTGGGCGTAAACTTTGAATTTCTATTGCCAAACATATATAGTGAGTGTTTGGATACCGTGTGAAAATATATTGCATAATCTAGAACTTGGAATGTTGACTAATGATTCTTTTGGAAAAGCGCTTTTCAGTGGCTTTATGTCACAACAATGGGTCCCGTGCACTATTCACGAGACACAAAACTCTTTTTTCAGCAACTTTTTCATTAAAAATGAGTCTCACGGCACTATTGACACATTTAAAAATTATTTTGCCATAGTGTTTTCAGTTTTTAGCAAAATAAGCGGTATCCAAATGGACCTTAGTAGAACTTTTCGTTTGTTTGGATTAAGTTGTGAAAGAATTTTTTTTTGGCTGAGTGTGGAAAAAATTATTTGCTATAGAGGGAAGTCACCTATCACATATAAGATCCTGTTTATTAATAAACTATAGGTGTATAGATGAATCTTCCAAAAAAAACTATATGCATGTCTATAATCTATAGATGAAGTACTTCTATCTAAGAATATATCAATTTGGCTTTATCCTATCTTTAGAGTGTGAATGTGTGATACAATAAGTGTGTCTTCTGAGAGCGTCACTATCAAAGATTTGTGCCACTCTCTCATTTTAAAGAATTTTGTTTGAAATGACAATATAATGTTACCTTCTTCTTTTTTTAAAAGAAAAGAAAAATATTTAAGTTACAACAAGATAGATGGGATGTTTCAACTTGGACATCTCCGCTAAAAATAATACCAAGATAGCTCAATTGAGCTATATTTATAAGACTTGATATTTTACCCCCCCCCCCCCCTATCTTTAAAATATGAGATATAAATGTACAAACTTTCTTGGTTTTTTATTTTTATTATTAAATTTTTACATAATTCGATAGTTGCAAGAGGGGAGATTTAATCTTGAATAAATCTATTAAAAATATCAAAAGTTATCAACCAGTTGAACTAGAAGGCTATTGGCCATATATTCTTTCTTTTGATTGCCCATAAATGGTGAACAAAAAACTGGATTTTAAACTTATCTGAAATCCCAACAACACTATAATTAAACCTTAAATGGGAATTAAATTAGGTATAGTATAACATGAAGAAAGCTAGATTTGATTTAGTTTTATACCTATTAAAAAAAAAAAAAAAAAAAAAAAAAAAAAAAAAAA
>NW_027069672.1:762901-769849 GCF_002906115.3 Quercus suber | reverse complement strand
CTTGCTTGATTCTCATCTTACAAGGCTTCATCATAACACTCTGGCTCACTACCATCAGTTAACAGGAGATAATTTAAAGCGGGTGAATAATGCTGTGGAGGTCTAATGTTCTTGGAAGATCTGCGAACTTTAGTTACAGATGTACTCTGATCTACCTGTGAATTTACGTTCTCTTATCTTGTTCACCCATTTTATGGACAGTATTTTAGTCAATTCATCTAAGTTGACAAACTCAGATTTATTTTGATCTATCTCTATAACATATGGCACTACATTTGACCTGTCCTTATACATAACCTGTTCATTAAATATCACATTTTTACTTCTGATGATTTTCCTGTTTTCTTCATCCCAAATCCTATAGCCAATTTTTCATCACCATAGCCAATGAAAAGCATATTTTAGACTTTGCATCAAGTTTACTATGAGCATCAGAATCAATATGAACATAAGAACACAGCCAAAAACTTTAAATGTGAAAACTTTACCTCTATCGCTCCAAACCTCTTTAGGAAGTCTGAACTCCATGGGAACTGATGGCCCTCGGTTTATTAGGTAAGCTGCAGTACTAACAGCATCAGCCTAGAAAGTTTTTGGTAGTCTAGCATGCAACCTCATACTCCTAGCACGCTCATTGAGAGATCTGTTCATGCGCTCAGCCACACCATTCTGCTGTGGTGTCCTAGGAATGGTCTTCTCCATCCTAATTTCCTATGCAGCACAATACTCACTGAACCCTCCATCTATGTACTCTCCTCCATTATTTGACCTCAAACATTTTACTTTCAAACCTGTTTCTGTCTCAACCATGGCCTTCCACTTCTTAAAAATTTCAAATACATCAGATTTATTTTTCAGAAAATAAACCCATACCTTTCTACTTAAGTCATCAATGAAAGTGATGTAGTACCTTGAACCTCCAAGGGATGCAACTGAAGAAGGCTCCCACAAATCAGTGTGTACTAACTCCAATTTTTTGGTCTTCAGTGTCCTACCAATTTTCAAAAAGCTCACATTTTTCTACTTTCCTAAGATGCAGCTTTCACACATATCAAAATCAATGGACTTTAATTCTGGTAGTTTTTCTTTTGACAGCAGCATCTTCATCCCTTTCTCACTCATGTGACCAAGTTTGCGGTGCCATAGACTTGTATCAGTACTTGCATCAGCCACTGCAATTATGTCTCTTGGACTTGAGGTCATATATAGAGTATCAGTCTTCTTTCCATGAGTCAATACCCTAGCTCCCTTTGTAACCTTCCAAGTACCACAAACAAATAGTATTGCATGTCCTTCATCATCAAATTGTCCAACAGAAATCAGATTCCTCCTAAAGTCAGGAATATGTAGAACCTTCTCTAGTAACCAAACAGACCCATTGGGCAACAATATTTGGACGTCTCCTATACCCACAACATCCAAGGCTGAACCATCAGCCAAATACACCTTACTAAAATCATATGCAACATAATTCTATATGATTTCTCGGTGTGGAGTGGTATGAAACGAAACTCCTGAGTCTAAAACCCAATCATCAAGTGGACTGTCTACTACAAGAAGTAATGCATCCTATACCTCTTCTGTTACAGCATTAGCAGAATCATCTTCATTCTTCTTCTTAGGAATTTGCATTGGTTCATAAAGTAATCTGTTTTCCCACAATTCTAGCATTATACTTGTTGGCCTGATCTAGATTTACTTCTATTCCGATTAGAATTTCTGGACTTTGATCTGCCCCAGTTTGAATTTCTATTATTACCTTTGCCTTTTGTCTTAAGGTTTAGGGCAGAACTAGATCCTGAGGTTTCACCTGAATCTCTTCTGTGAATCTCCTCAGTCAGAATTAAATCTCGTATATCATTGTACTTGAGCTTTTCCTTTCCTGTAGAATTGCTTACTGCCATCCTCATTGCCTCCTAACTGTTTGGCAAAGAAGCCAAAATGATCAGAGCAATCTCATCATTAAAATCAATTTCTACAAACGACAATTGATTTGTGATAGTGTTAAATTTGTTCAGATGTTGTGCTACTAATGCATTCTCTGCCATCTTCAAATTAAACAGTTTCTTCATTAGACGCACCTTATTGTTTGCTGACAGCTTTTCATATATACTAGACAAAGCCTTCATCAAATCTGCTGTGGTTTTCTCCTTTACAACATTGTATGCAACAGACCTAGACAGAGTTAACTTGATGACTCCTAGTACCTGTCTGTCAAGAGAGCCTATTCCTCAGCCTTCATAGCCTCAGGTTTTGTCCCCAAAAGAGGCAGATGCAATTTCCTCCCATAGAGATAATCTTCAATCTGTATCCTCCAATACGCAAAGTTTGTGCCATCAAACTTTTCTATTCCAAACGCCTTTCCTGCTTCCTCTGCCATTGCTCCCACTCAAACCTAACTCTAGACTCTGATACTAGTTGTAAGGATTTCAATCGAAATTCCAACTTGTGAGAAACAAATAATAGAGAAAATACACGTCAAAAAAAAAAAAAAAAATCACATGCATAAGATAGTATTTACATGGTTCGGCAATTTGCTTACGTCCACAGAGTTGTAGGGATTTTACTATTATCAGGGAAAAAATACAAAGTGCAGCTACAGTGTTTTTCTCTCTCTCTAAAACACGACAATACCAAGCCAAAACCCTAATCACAAAAAGGCTTCTATATCCTGTCGGCCCAAGCCTCTGCTCCATGGACTAAGCCTCATAAAATCTCTCATTAAAAACCATGCAACATTATTCGGGTCGGGTCGTCAACCAGATCAAACATAAATTAGGCTCCACAAAGCCCAACAGTTACTGCATTAACTATACTAGACCTAATTTAATTCCTGTTTAAGGTTTAATTATAGTGTTGTTGGGATTTTGGATAAGTTTAAAATCTAGTTTTTTGTTCACCATTTATGGGAATCAAAAGAAAGAATATATGGCTAATAGCCTTCTAGCTTAACTAGTTGATAAATTTTTTTTCTTGGGATACAATTTTTGAAACCATATGTTTATGTTTATGTTTTTTTTTTTTTTTTTTTTTTTTTTTAATAGGTATAAAACTAAATCAAATCTAGCTTTCTTCATGTTATACTATACCTAATTTAATTCCCATTTAAGGTTTAATTATAGTGTTGTTGGGATTTCAGATAAGTTTAAAATCCAGTTTTTTGTTCACCATTTATGGGCAATCAAAAGAAAGAATATATGGCCAATAGCCTTCTAGTTCAACTGGTTGATAACTTTTGATATTTTTAATAGATTTATTCAAGATTAAATCTCCCCTCTTGCAACTATCGAATTATGTAAAAATTTAATAATAAAATAAAAAACCAAGAAAGTTTGTACATTTAAGCACACCCTTGGGTAGTCATTTCAAATTAAGCAAAGAACAATCACCAAAAACAGAAGAAGAAAAGGACCATATGAGCAAGGTGCCCTATGCCTCAGCTATTGGCAGCTTGATGTATACTATGGTGTGTACAAGGCCAGACATTGCACATGTAGTGGGAGTTATGAGCAGATTCATGAGTAGGCCTGGAAAGCAACATTGGGAGGCAGTCAAGTGGATTCTAAGATATCTGAAGGGTTCATCAGATACATGTCTTTACTTTATAGGTGCAAGTTTGAAACTGCAAGGTTATGTAAATACTGATTTTACTGGTGATATTGATAGTAGAAAAAGTACTACTGGGTTTGTTTTTACTCTGGGTGGTACAACTCTATCATGGGCTTCAAATCCGCAAAAGATTGTTACTTTGTCTACTACAGAAGCTAAGTATGTTGCAACAATTGAAGCTGGAAAGGAGATGATTTGGCTACATGGTTTCTTAGATGAATTAGGTAAGAAGCAAGAGATGGGCATTATACACAGTGACAGTCAAAATGTAATTTTTTTTGCTAAAAATTCGGCTTTTCATTCAAAGTCGAAACATATACAGACAAAATACCACTTTATTCGGTAGCTTGTTGAAGATAAGCTGGTTATACTTAAGAAGATTTGTGGATCTAAGAACCCGGTAAACATGTTGACTAAGGGTGCCACTATTGAGAAACTGAAGCTGTGTGCAGCTTCAGTTGGACTTCTAGCTTGAGGACAGGAGGATAAGTTGCAGGGATGAGGGATTGCTTTTGGAGGATAGCGGCTGATGTTGGTGATTGAACTAGTCTCAAAGTGGGAGATTTGTTGGGCTTTATGGAGCCTAGTTTATGTTTGATCGGGTTGACGACTTGACCTGACCTGTTTTGTAGCCCATTGTAATCCTATGCGCAGGATACATAAGTCATTTTTTGTGATTAGGGTCTCTGCTTGGTGTTGTCGTGTTTTAGAGAAAGAGAAAAACATTGTAGCTGCACTTTGTATTTTTCTCTGATAATAGTGAAATCCCTACAACTTCGTGGACATAGGTAAATTGCCGAACCACATAAATACTGTCTTGTGCGTGTGATTGTTTTTCTTTGACGTGTGTTTTCTCTATTTTTTTTTTGTCTCTTACAGGTTGGAATATTGGTTGAATTCCCTACACTAAGATGATGACACACCTAACACCCAAAGCCATTGCGGTCCTGTTTTTCTTGTTCTTGCACTACTTTTCATTGGTGCTTTCACTGGCATCTGATTCTGAGATTTTGATTCGGGTCAAGAAGACCCAACTGGATGACCCAAATGGCAGCCTTAGCGATTAGGTTTCGAACCGTGAACATAATCCATGTAATTGGAGTGGCATTTCTTGTGACTCTCACAAAAACAAAGTTATTTCAATTTATCTAGCCGGTTTCAATCTCTCTAACTGATTCCCATTTGGATTTTGTCAAATTCAGACCCTCCAAAACCTGTCTCTCGCCAACAATACCCTCAACGGTATAATCACTTCCCGAGCCTTTTCTAGGTGCTCACATCTTCATTTTCTAAGCCTCGCAAATAACTACTTCAGCAGAAAGTTGCCGGACTTCTCGCTGGGGATTACAAATTTGGAAAATCTCGATCTCTCTAACAACTTTTTCACTGGGAAAATTCTAGCGAGCTTTGGCTGGTGGTTCCTGGCACTGAGATTCCTACACTTGAGATCAAACGATATCATAGACTCAATCCCTTCATTTTTAGGCAATCTCCATGTGTTAACTCTGTTAGAGCTAATTTCCAATCCATTGATGCCTAGTCCTTTACCTTTAGAGATTGGAAACTTGACCAAGCTTGAGATTATGTATTTTTCAAGTTTAAATCTCATTGGGACAATACTAGACTCAATTGGGAAACTTGCCACGCTCAAGAACCTAGACTTATCCAACAATTCACTATCTGGTGAAATTCCAGAGAGTATTGGCGGATTAAAAATCATTAAACAAATCGAGCTTTATCAAAACAATTTGAGCAGTGGATTGCCAGAGACCATAGCAAATTTAAGAACTTTGCTTAGACTAGATATCTCTGAAAACAATCTCAGTACACTATCTGAAAAGATTGTCGTAATGCCACTGAACTTTCTTAACCTCAACGACAATTTTTTCGAAGGTCAAGTTCCTGAAGTTTTAGCTTCAAACCCAATTCTACATGAGCTGAAAATCTTCAACAACAGCTTTTCTAGACAACTACCTAAAAATCTTGGGAAAAATTCTGACTTGGTGAATATTGATGTTTCTACAAACAAATTCACTGGTGAGTTGCCCATGTACCTCTGCTACAAGAAGAAGCTTGAGAGGTTAGTCACATTCAAGAATAGCTTCTCTGGAACAATACCAATGTTATACAGTGAATGCGATTCTCTTAACTATGTCAGGATTGAGCAAAATGAACTATCCGGTGAAGTACCTGAGGGTTTCTGGAGTCATTCTAGGCTTACTTGCCTCCAAATGTATAGTAATAGATTACAAGGTTCCATTTCGCATAACATATCTCTTGCCTCCGAGCTCGTTGCCATCTCGATAGCTAGAAATAATTTCACCAGAGAGATTCCCGTGGAAATTTGCCAGCTGCAACAACTAGTCGTGTTCTTTTTGAGCCAAAACCATTTTTTCGGCGTGTTGCCGACTTGTATAACAGGATTGAAGAAGTTGCAGAAAGTTCTTGTCCAAGAGAACATGTTATCTAGCAAAATTCCAAGAAATGTGAGCTCGCTAAACTGGAAGGCCTTGTCCTATTTTAACCTATCAGGAAACAAATTTTCCAGCACTATACCGCCTGACTTGGGGACTTTACCAGTGCTAAAGTATCTTGATCTCTCTGGAAACTTGCTTACAGGAGAGATTCCTGAGTCTTTGATGAAGCTGAAGCTGACAGAGTTCAACCTCTCCAACAACAATCTTGATGGTAGAGTACCTTTGGAGTTCGACACTGAGTTTTATCTACCGAGCCTATTGGATAACCCAAATCTCTGTAGCAGCACTTTGAAACCCTTGGCACTATGTTTGAGACCCAGAATCGCCTCTTCCTATTCTATATTAGTTCTTTTAGGTTTCTGTGTTATAATCCTAGTACTGTCTCTAGTATGGCTTTACAAAACCAAATTTCCACCATTTGGTGATCCAAAACCCAACTCCATAGCCAAATGAAGGTAATCGCATTCCAACAAATTGGGTTCACTGAGCAAGACATTTTCCTATTGTTAGGACATATATGTTTTCACTTGTTAAGAACATATGTCACTTATTCATGTAAATTGGCTAATCCCTTGACAAAACACACTCTACTTGTAATTGGATAGTTCTAGGTGTTTTTAATACTTCAAGAAACAAGGTTTCAAGGTCAAATGTTGAAGTCATGAAGTCTGTCCAAGAAAAAGCAAGCTGAAGTGCAATTTCATTAAAGCTCGACACCTTCTCGATAGCTACCTCGACACCTGCTATCTGTCGAGATTTAAAAACTCAGATTTCCAATCTGATTTTCTTGGGATCCGTGAATATGTTTTTGGGCCTTCTTTTCTTCTAACCCTAAACATATAAAAGGATTATTTTAAGAGCC
>NW_027069672.1:736567-760387 GCF_002906115.3 Quercus suber | reverse complement strand
TTTTTTTTTTTTTTCCCCAAACTATACTCAAGGGTATATTCAATTGAGAATCTAATACAAAGTTTCCTCTAAGAGATTCTATCCTCCAAACTTGGTGGTCTCTTTTAACCTAATAAAGTGTAGAATTTTACATGCCTATTTGTTGCACGCTCTGCTGGTAGAGTACAAGCAAGCTGTTACTTGATTCTTCTAGTAGACGATGTTTTTTAAATTAAAAGAAATTATAGATTAGGAAGACAAAACTATATACTTGTTCTTATCATTTTCCTGGGGGAAGAAGTATTGAATGTACTACAAGAAGAAAGTCAGTATCTTGTAAAATTGCTATTAATAGTAAACTGTCCTTTATAAATTGAATCTAGCATTCTCATTAGATATTGTATTGAGAATATAAGTGAGCTTAGCAGCTTATATATTTAAGCGTATAAACCTCCATTGAATTTCTTTGGTACTCTATTTTGAATTAACACCTTGTTTCATTCTTTATAGATAAAAGACATTCCGGAGTCCTTCGAATCAGTTCACCAGTATTTTGATTCATATATTGACCCTTTATTGGAAGAAACTCGTGCACAACTCTATTCAAGTATGGAGATTATATCAACAGCACCTTTTGCTGAAGTAATTGCATTTGATGAATCTGAGCCATACGGAGAAAATTTGTATGACCTTCAGGTTGAAAACTGGAGTAACCGATGCAGTGATCGTAGCAAGGAGCCTTACAAAACGTTGCCTGGAGATATTTTAATTTTAGTAGATGCTAAACCAGAGCATGTTTCTGATTTACAAAGAAGGTCTTGGGCTTTTGTTATGGTCACTAAAATCCAAGAGGATGATATTGGTGATAATTCTACATCTTTTTTTGAGAAGGATAATAGTACATCTACATCTGTCTTTGAGGATGATGATATTGATGATAATTCTACATCTTTTTTTGAGAAGGATAATAGTACATCTACATCTTTCTTTGAGGAGGATGATATTGATGATAATTCTACATCTATTTTTGAGAAGGATAATAGTACATCTACATCTTTCTTTGAGAAGGATAAGGGTACATCTACTAGCTTTAAAGTCAAGGCATTGAAAGATATTGATGTTGATGGATTGTTTGTGGTTTTCTTGACAAATACAATCCCTAACAAGAGAATGTGGAATGCACTGCACATGCGTAGAAATCTGAATATCATTAAGAAAGTCTTGTGCACTAGTTCTTTGGTAAGCAATTTGGGTATGAATGTTGAAGATTTAATACTACTGAGCATTAGATTCAGTTGCAAAATGGAATTGTCCCATTATGATTGACGTATGGTGCATGTGGAAAAAAAAGAACACTTAGCATGGATTATAGTATACTGATATTGTTTTAATTATTATTCGACAAAACATTTTACTTTAGAAGAATTTAGAGGAAGATAATTTTTTTGTGCATTACTCTAAAGATGTTCTCTTAGTTGATCCTTAAGCGACAGTGCTTATTTACTTATCATACCAATGGAAGTTCCTACTTTTCTCTTTTAGAAGCTGGTATTAGAATTCCCCCCCCCCCCCCCCCCCCCAAACACCCAAATTTACAACAGTTGTGCCTTTAAACTGTTGTGATAATATGGTTTGAGTTTATTAGTCCTCTCTGTCCCTCCCACACCAAATTTTGGAAATGCATTTCGTTAATTTATCTGTATGTCAATTGCAATAAGGGAAATTTGTTTTGGTTTTTCTAAATTTATACTTGTTTTACTGTCATTTGTTGCTAAGACTTTCTTTAATTATTTTAATTTTCTCATGTTGAACAACAGAATGAGGAAGACTGTGATCCCTGTTTTGCACAGAGTGATGGCAGCTGGGATGAGAAATTGGCAACGAGTATTACTTCAAAACTGAATGAATCCCAAAACAATGCTATTCTTGCTTGTCTACGTAAGATGCATATGCATTGCAACCACAAGTTGCCTGTGGAACTTATATGGGGTCCAACTGGTACTGGCAAAACAAAAACCACTGGCACCCTGCTTTTCACCCTTCTAAGAATGGGATATAGGACTCTTACTTGTGCCCCAACAAATGTTGCAATTAAAGGAGTGGCCTCTTGTGTCCTAAAGCTGGTGAAAGAATACTTCGAAACCGAAATTGGAATTGATGCTTTGTTTTGCCCATTTGGAGATATTCTCTTATTTGGGAATAATAAGCGGCTCAAGGTTGATTCGGACATGGAAATTATGTATTTGGATTATCGGGTCCAAAGGCTTACTGAGTGCCTGGGGCCTCTGACTGGTTGGAGGCATTGTTTTACTTCAATGATTGATCTTCTTGAAGATTGTGTTTCTCAATTTCACATGGACAATGAAATGATCAAAGAGAGAGAACAAAACAATGAAGAAGAAATTAAAGAGATAGAAAGTGATGGTGGCGAGGGGAAGTGCAAGTCATTTCTTGATTTTCTGAGAGAAAGATTTGTTGCTACTGCATCACCACTTGAAAATTGTCTTCAAGTCTTTTGTACACATTTACCCAAGAAATACATTCTCAAGCACAATTACCAAAACATTTTTTCTCTTATTGACCTACTTAAGTCTTTTGAAACCTTGTTGTTTAAAGATAATGTGGAATCTGAAGCACTGGAGGAGTTTTTTTCACATTCAGAAGTAGGTCAAGATATTTCTGAGCCATTTATGGATATACCATTCCTGCTGTATGTAAGGAGAAAAGAATGCCTTTCTCTTTTAAAAAAACTTCAGGGTTCATTTAATGAACTTGATCTTCCAAGCTCTATGAACAAATGGTCAATCAGGGATTTTTGTTTCAAAGCAGCTTCCTTAATTTTTTGCACTGCTTCAAGTTCTTATATGCTGCACTCAGTGGAAATGAAGCCACTGAACATTCTGGTTATTGATGAAGCTGCACAACTAAAAGAGTGTGAGTCGACCATTCCCCTGCAACTTCCGCGATTAAGGCATGCTATTCTTGTTGGTGATGAGCGCCAATTACCAGCAATGATTACAAGCAATGTATGTAAATGCTATTTGGTTTTTTTGGTACATTCATACCATTGTTTACATGTGAATTGGTTTTCTTTTTTTCTTTTTTCAAATGTTCTTTCAGAATCCATTAATTTTCTTTTGTAGATTTCTAAGAAAGTTGGTTTTGGGAGAAGTTTATTTGAGAGGTTGAGCTCATGGGGTTGCACAAAGCATCTTCTCAGTATACAGTACCGAATGCATCCATCTATAAGTTTTTTCCCAAATGCAAATTTTTATGACAACCAGATTTTAGATGCTCCAAAGGTTAAAAGAAAAAGCTATGAAAAACAGTATCTTCCAGGGCCAATGTTTGGTCCCTATTCTTTCATTAGTGTAATATACGGTAGGGAAGAGAAGGATGATTCTAAGCGTAGTTGGAGAAACATGGTTGAGGTTTCTATTGTGATGAAAATACTGCAGAATTTATACAAAGGTAACTCCTCTTGAAGTCTCATATTCTATGCCAACCTCGAGGTTGTCTTTAATTTGAAGAATAAGTTCAATGGGGCTTTATGTTGCTAAGGGGCTTATTTTCACAATTGACGTTGTCTTTGCTAATGGGCTATTTGTCCAATTGCATCTCATTCTTTCTACTCTATGATCTCATTCTTGACTTTTTGCCACATTTAAGTCATTGGTTTGATGCCAGTATAAACTGATTTGATTGATCTCTAATTCCTGAGAAAATACAAACAGGAGGAAGTTGATGAGTTTTTTTCAAATGGACCTTGTTATTCGGTAAGAAATGATACAATTGCAAAGGTAGGAAACTTTATTGAGAAATCTCATAATATATGTGTCTTGTTGCTTGTCAAGCAAGATACATTTTGATCCTTGTAGATCATGTACATTTTTACCCGAGAGTAAGTTAATTCAGCATATGTTAGGATTGTAACATAATGGAGTCTCAAGGAATACATAAATCAGCATATTAAATCTTTTAAAAGACTGTAAAGTACACATTTTTGTCATTTAGAATAGTCACATGTTTGTATCCGTTACTTTTATGTCTTTACCTCAATATGTTATGATGGAATCACCTTTGTTAGAGAAACAAGTTCTTAAACTTAGTTTTATTTATTTTTATATTGATTTATTCTTTCCCTCTTTTGGCTTTCGCTTTTAATTCAGCATGGGTTGGCACTGGCTCCAAACAAAATTTCCACATTGGTGTAATGTCTCCTTATGTTGCTCAAGTAGTAGCAATTCAAGAAAGACTTGGACCTTTCTCAAAAAAAAGAAAAGAAAGACTTGGACGGAAGTTTGATGCTCCTGATGAGTTTACAGTAAATGTCAAGTCAGTAGATGGGTTCCAGGGTGGGGAAGAGGACTTAATTATAATATCAACAGTAAGATCTAATACTCATGGATCAATTGGGTTCACATCGAATCGACAGAGAACTAACGTTGCTCTTACAAGGGCTAGGTAATATTTTATGTAAGTTCTTTCAAGAAGTTTGCCTCCGCTTCCATTTTAACAAGTATTGTAAATAACAATTGGCCTTGTAATGCCTTTCAGGCACTGTCTATGGATATTGGGAAATGAAAGAACACTGGTGAATAGTAAATCTGTTTGGAAAGACTTGGTCCTTGATGCTAAGAAACGCCAATGTTTCTTTTATGCTGATAAGGACAAGGATTTGGCTAAAGCAATATTAGACATGAAGAAAGAATTTGAACAGTTTGATGATTTGCTTAATCCTAATAGCATACTTTTTAAAAGTGCTAGGTGGAAGGTATTTGGCACCCTCATATCTATACTTTTCATTATATATTATTAATACTCTTTCTTAATTTTCTTATGTACTTATTTTAGTTTCCTTTATTTCCTTTTTGCAATCTCCACAGGTTCTTTTTAGTGATAACTTTCTGAAATCATTTCAAAAACTGAAGTCTATCCGGACAAAGAAGTCAGTTATAAACCTTCTAGTTAGAATTTCTAATGGCTGGAGACCCAAAAAGTTGAGCATAGTTTGTGAAAGTTCTTCACAGATCTTAAAGAAATTTAAGGTTGAAGGTCTTTATATTGTTTGTGCAAATGACATAGTAAAGGAACAGAGTGACATTGCAAAGGAATTGAGGTACTATCAAGTTTTGAAGATCTGGGATATAGTACCAATAGAGGCTGTTCCAAAATTAGTGAAACGTCTTGATAGTATGTTCGGAAAATATACAGATGACTTTATTAATCGCTGCCAAGAAAAATGTCTTGAGCTTGAGGGGTGTGTATATTTTTTTGCATTCTTGTAGATCTGTAATAACGTTTCCAATTTTGAAACTTGGATGATGCCTTATTTTGATATTTAAAATTTACTAGGATTTCTTTTTTATATTTTGAAACTTTTTCCCTTGCTTTGTGTCTAGGGATTTGGAAATTCCAAAGAGTTGGTCAATCTCTTTTGATATTGTTCGGATTAAGAATCTTGATAACCATGAAATGGGAGTGATCTAAGTGGTTGTGCTGCTGATGGCAGAAGTTATGTTGAGAATGCTAGAGTGAGTGAGAGTCTTATGCTGATGAAATTATACTTCTTATCATCAGGCATAGAGACCCACTTGCTTTCTAACAATGATGGTGGTGAATTGGATCTACCATTTGAAATATCTAACCAAGAGCTAGAGATAATCCTTTTTCCTAGAAGTACATTTGTACTGGGGCGGTCAAGTATTGGGAAAACTACTGTTTTGACTATGAAGTTATTTCTGAAAGAAAAACTGCACCACAAGGCAAGGGAGTTATTGTATAAGGAAAAGGAGGTTGAGGTGACCGCTACTGGGATGAAGGAAAATGTATTGCACCAACTTTTTGTGACAGTGAGTCCTAGACTGTGTTTTGCTGTAAAACAACATGTTTCTCATTTGAAAAGGTGAGTAGATTATCTAATAAAATGGTTTTGTGAATTTACTTTGCTTCTTTATGAATTAGTTTGCTTGATTTCGGACGAGAAACAATTGAACTCAGTATATACTTTAATTTCTTCAGGTTTTTGCGAAATTGGAAACATGATATATGTTTGATATTTCTTTTTGTCCTTGACATGGATTGGTTGTTTCAATTCATAAATGTGATATGCACTTTTCTTTCTAGGCAATAATGTTGGTTAATATAAAATGAAAAGCCTATTGTAACATTTTTTTTTTCCACATGCAGCTTTTCATGTGGTGGTAATTCTTCAAAAGGAAGTAGTTCAATTGATATGGATGATTTTGATGATGCCTCTCAATTCAAGGATATCCCTGATTCTTTTGTTGATGTTCCTCCCCTGTCATATCCTCTTGTCATAACATTTCACAAATTTTTGATAATGCTTGATGGAACTGTGGGTAATTCATACTTTGAAAGATTCCATGAAGCAAGGAAACTTTCTAATGGTCCAATAAGTGGTAGTTCAGTTTCCTTACAGAGCTTTATAAGGATGAAAGAAGTTAATTATGAAAGGTTTAGTACATCATACTGGCCCCGTTTCAATAGGCAGCTAACTAAGAAGCTCGACTCTTCTATAGTTTTCACAGAGATTATTTCCCATATAAAAGGTGGCCCACAAGTTGTGGAGGCAGGTGATGGTAAACTCAGTCGTGAGGACTATGTTCTACTATCAGGGGGCCGGGTTTCCCGTCTATGTATACAGAAGAGAGAGAAAATATATGAGATCTTTCAAAATTATGAAAAAATGAAGAATGAAAATGGTGAGTTTGATTTTTCTGATCTTGTAATTGATCTTCATCGTCGATTAAGAGTTGAAAGATATGAGGGTGATGAAATGGATTTTGTATATGTGGATGAGGTGCAAGATCTTACATTAAGCCAAATTGCTTTATTCAAATATATTTGTAAAAATGTTGAAGAGGGTTTTGTTTTCTCTGGTGATACTGCTCAGATGATTGTGAAGGGAATTGATTTTAGATTCCAAGATATAAGATCTCTGTTCTACAATAAGTTTGTGCTGGAATCAAAAAGCAGTGGACAAGATAGAAGAAAAGAGAAAGGAATAATCTCAGAGATCTTCCATTTGAGCCAAAACTTCCGTACTCATGATGGAGTTCTTAAGCTATCACAGAGTGTGATTGAACTTATTTATCTTTTCTTTCCTCTATCTACTGATGTTTTGCAGCCTGAGACTGGTCTTATATATGGTGAAGCTCCTATTCTGCTTGAATCAGGGAATAAAGAAAATGCTATCATAACTATTTTTGGCAATAGTGGAAATGATAGAGGAAGTATTGTTGGCTTCGGTGCAGAGCAGGTAATATTGGTACGAGATGATTTTGTTCGGAAGGAAATTACCAATCACGTTGGGAACCAAGCTCTTGTTCTAACTATTGTGGAGTGCAAGGGCCTTGAATTTCAGGTGCCTAAAATGCATGTTTACTCATTTGTTTTATCACTTTACAATTTATTTGTAAGTATAAATATTATCACTTCTTTTGTTCAAATCGAAATTCATTAACATTAAATTATCAATAATTTATTGGGTCATATTTTTCAGCCCATTTATGACTCATAATTGCTGTATGTAGGATGTATTGTTGTACAACTTTTTTGGCTCATCATCTCTGAAAAATCAATGGAGGGTGATATATAAATATATGGAAGAGCTCGATTTGCTTGACCCAACTTTACCAATCTCCTTCCCAAGTTTCAATGAGGCTAAACGCAATATGTTGTGCTCTGAACTGAAGCAACTTTATGTGGCTATCACTCGTGCCAGGCAAAGGTTGTGGATTTCTGAGAATTCAGAGGACCTCTGCAAACCAATGTTTGACTATTGGAAGAAAAAGTGTCTTGTCCAAGTCAAACAACTGGATGATTCACTTGCTCAGGCAATGCAGGTTACTAGCAGTCCTGAGGAGTGGAAGTCCCAGGTTACTATTGATTGTGATCCTATCTGAAGTATCTATTTCTGTCTTCTCTCTCTCACTCTCTCTCTTCTTTAGCAAAACCATTACTGTGGATGTCCAACTCTTGTATCTGTTTTTTTGCAGTTGTATTTTGAGCATAAGTTTGAACTTGCAATCAAGTGCTTTGAAAGAGCTGGTAATTATTATTGGGAAAGAAGGTCCAAGGCTGCTGGCCTTAGAGAAAATGCTGACCATATGCGCGGTTCAAATCTTGGAAAGGCAAATGTTATGCTTAGGCAAGTTGCTGAAATATTTGAAAATATAGGCAAAGCTGATTCTGCTGCCCAATGTTTTTCTGATTTGGGGGAGTATGAAAGAGCAGGTATGCATTGGATTCTCTGACTTTGGTTTAATATAACCTAGCATCTTTGATGTACATTTTGTTATTGTTCTAGTGTCGCAACTACATCATTATTATGGCAAATAACATCATCTAAAAATTTAATGTTTGAAGAAAACTGAAAGTTAATATTTTGAGTTTTAAAGTAATAAAAGTTGGAGAAGATAATTATGCATTAGAGAATGGTGTTTTCCCAAGTTTTTTAATTATTTTTATTTTTTATTGTTTAGAGGGAGAGGGTTTATTTTCTAGTGCAATGTCTAAGTCTCATCTTGCAAAGTGCAAGTGGAAGTGCATATTCAAGGTTTGAGAGTAGATATATTATAAAAAAACTAGTAAGTTGCTTGTGCGATGCACGAATAATATTATAATGTTTTATGTAAGATAATTTTGGAGAATGTTATACATATATTATAACATAATTGTTATAAAACTTTTTTAATAATGAGTTCATCGTAAGAGGTAACCAAAAAAAAAAAATTACCTGTAGGGGTTTTGGCGGCTTAATGGTGGTGGGAGGCCAGCATGACCATGGTGGCAGCACCTCAAATTCCTCTCTTACAAATACTTTCAATTTTAGATCTTTTATTTTGGTAATAGTGAAAATAGTGCGTTTCATTTAACAATCCACAATATTTTCATGCCTCTCTATCTCTCCCTAGGGCCTTATCTGGTTAGTTATATTAGTCCTTAATTATTATTTTTTTGCTTTTTTTTTTAATACTAAAACAGTTGGTATGCTAAAAGACATAAAGAAGAGAGAAAGGTGTAGTGTAAGCTCAGGAAATTAATGAGATAACAATAAAAATAAGTTAATATGATCTTTTGGATAACAGTAAAAAAACTTAATAAAAAGAGGTCAAAAATGGCTAAATGCAAAATTAGAGCGTCACATGGCAAGATCTCATGTACTGAGTGTATGAGATCTCTACTTTTATATATACAAGCAAAATGGTGGTGTAGTGAATGGATAAGGTCAATGAACATGACACAAAAGGACTGTTAAACCAAAATTGTCTGAGACTTGTCGTTGACTATGGTATTCTTTTGGTTTGTTTGCAATTGATGGGGTTAACGTTGAGGATCTTGGTGATCAAATCACGGGCTCAATAAGTCAAAGGGCAGTTTCTTCTTTTTAATGGGTGGGTCTCGGGAGTAATTTTTAGGTACTCCCGAAACACAGAGAATGGTGCTCCCTCCTCTCATATTCATGGTGGGGTCCGCTCATTAAATTCGTGGTAGGGTCTACCATAAATATGAGAGGAGGGAGCACCATTTCACTATACTTCAAAACTACCTAAGAATTTTCCGGGTCTTGAAATGTGGATCAGTTGGGATTACCAATGATGGGGTCAAGACTTTAGATGGCTACTAGGTCTTATTTATTTATTTATTTTTATTTTTTTTGGGTTCTGTTTTTGGCACTTGCAATTGAGGCCAATGGTTGGATTGTTTGGGATATGACAAAGATGACTGGGTGCGGGTTGTTGGCTGTGTGGGTAGTTTGGGTATTTTTTTTTTTTTCGAGGGGATATGAATACACTAGGTTTGGGTTGGTGTGGGTGGTTTTTTGGCTAGGAGAAGGAAAGTGAATGCCCTACCTTGGTTGTGTGCAAAGTGGAGGTTTCACAGATGATAGGGTTTAATGAAGTTGGATTTTTTGGTTATTTAAATTTTGGTGATGGTTGCATTTTATGGTTATTTCAATTTTGTTTGTGACCCACGGCGATGCTTGAAAATCATAGATCAATTTTTCATGCAGCACTAACATTGAAACAAAACTTACAATAAAGAAACAATAAAAACCTTGGAATTAGCACCTAGGGTTGTTTGGAGTCAGGGCCAAAAAGATAGAAAATCTCAAAGTTAGCACCTACTGTTGGTTGGAGTTAGAACAAGGCAAGTGATAAAATTCCCAGAGTTTTTACTTTTCTGCTTGATAAATAGGGGGGAGGGGGGCTGTGGGGGTCAAACCCCCATGTCCAAGCATTACAAGAGGTTTTGGAATCACTAGGGTATCCCTGGAACCCAATTTATCACTCAATAAAAATTGCCTCCATGGGAGTACAATAGGAAGCCTAAATAGACTATTAGATCTAAATCCTAATTCTACTTGATTTAGGCAAACTAATTATTGAATTATAAAAATAGCCTTGACTCTAAGAAATTAATTAAATTTATTAATAACCTAATTAATTACTGAGACCTAAAATAATAAAATCGATTTGACTAGTAAAAATACAATTGACTCCTAAAATTAAATATAACTAAATTAATGTTGAGAATTGAGAAGCTTAATGGACAGTGCATGTTGTCAAAAGAAGATTGGCATGGCCACTTCAAATAGTTTGAATTTTGCTTCCTGCAGTAATGGATTTAATTGCCTCGAGTCTGGCAACAAAAGATCCCTGTCTAACTGGGTGAAAGAGGGAGATCAGACATGTGTAAGGAGTATCATTACACTGTGGCGCAATATATTTAAAACGTGATGATGAGGTGGCAGTGTTTTATTTAAAATATAAAAAAGGAGGGGGGGGGGGGGGGGAGGGAGAGNGGGGAGAGAGAGAGAGAGAGAGAGAGATGTATCAAATATGTAGGGACGAAAACTGAATCGTTGTTACTAAATTCAATGGTTAGTATTATAATTAAAGAAACAAGTGGTGCTTGAGGGAGAGGGAGACAGCATATGTAAGGAGTGTCAACACACTATGGCATAACATTTTTTAAACATGATAATGAGGTGGCAGCGTTTTACTTAAAATAAAGGAGTGGAATATACTAATCACTATGTTTACTAAAATTCAAAAGAGAAGTTGACTCCTGATGGTAATCACTATGTTATTTGGTATTCATATTGATAATTTTTTTTTTTTTTTTATGGGATTCATATTGATAATTGATATAGAGCAATTAACGTAGTTACCATTGGTATTAAAGAACCACCTTTGATAAGGAAATATTTTCCCTTCATTGAGGCAAAATGGACCGACCGATACACTTTTAGAAACAAAGTCAAATCATAAAATCAAAGGCTTGACAAAGGCCATCAACACAGCCCTGTAATCAAAACGATGCTTAAATTATAATAAGCACAAACAATGGTTTTGAGCCTGGCAAGGGAAGATTTGTCTCAGCTGAATTTGTTGCTATTTGGTAGTTTTTTAATTTATTTTTTTTATTATCTTTCCATCTGTAAATTCATATTGCGCACAGTCACGCACACACATAAACATAGTCAGGGACACATGCACAAATTTTGTGGTTTTGGGGGAAGAAATTTGGTTGCTCCATAATTTGATATGGATTTCATCAGGAAATTTTTAAATAAGAGAAATGTTAACAAGTGTCGTAGGGGCATTGGTTAAGAATTCATTTTAAGAAAGTTTTGATATCACTTTTATGGGAAATGAAAAAAGCTGTCAAAATATTAATTGTTTTTTGTTTTTCTCCCATAAAAATTTTCTTTAATTGGATTGTTAACCAATACCTTACGGCACTCATTAACATGACCATTTAAATAAAAAACTATTGATATGTCATGAGGTCATAGTGTGATTATAATTTTTTACATACTTGAAAATTTTTGTCTAGATATGATCCTTCACTTGGTTTTGCTCTTCAGTTTTTGGCATTCTATTTCCTTATGTTGTTATTTTATCTATCTTTATTGCCTTATGTGTCCATGTAGTTACAATGCAAGCTCAACGGACAGCTCCGCCTGATATGGTGTGCAAAGACAATTTTTTGATCCAAAGCACTATTGTTCCTGTTGGAACAATTGATGAGGACATTACACCTAGCATGGTATGTTTTTGTAGCTTTGTTGTTCTTGATTCTATATTTTGGCTTCTCATAGATTGTTTTGGCAGTTTGCCAAGGATGGCAGCAAGTGCATTGAAGAGAACAAGTTGAGAGTGACCCTCATTAGCCCGCCCAGTTCACCAGAACTGTCACCAATTAATGGACTATGGAAACAGGGGCTAGCTAGCTCAAAATTGAAAAAAAGTCAAGAATTGGGTAGAGTGGAAACGCAGCTAACGGTTAGAGAAACTCTTCTTAGTTAATAATGTTGGGTTTAACTAATTCCCACCCCCCATCCCCCCCCCCCACATAATTTTTGAACACTTCAATAAGAATTATCTGGTATCCCATAATTTTTGAATACTTCAATAAGAATTATCTGGTATATGTTATCACTAATATGTTGATTGAGTTTCAAGTAGATTAAGCATATTAAATGGTAAACTAGGATTGCTTGTAGAATATCATATGGTAGTTCTTATTTTATTGGTTCAGGTTCCTAAGGATATAGATGAGTCCAAATTGTTTAACGAAAAGGTGCTAAATCTAGCTGAGGATATGGAGTCGAAAACAGTGAAGGATACAGAACTGAAGCCAGCAAAGGATGCAGAACTGAAGCCAGCAGAGGATGCAGTACTGAAGCCAGTAAAGCATGCAGAACTTAAGCCAGTAGAGGATTCAGAACTTAAGCCATTTCTTCTCAATTTAGAGTTTCGGTTGAAATTTTATGATGAAGTCCCTATTGAAAATGAAAATTTTCTTCAGTAATTCTTCTCCGTCCTTATTGGCTCAGTCCCTTATTGTATGTTCTACCCACAGGATCATCTAATATTTGTTTCTTTTAAACTTCTTTGGGATGGGGATAATTATGTGATATTTGCCCCCTGATTATATCAGATTTGTTACAATTATCCCCCTGATGGGGATAATTGTGTGTTATTTGCCCCCTGATCATATCAGATTCTTTACAATTATGCGTTAGGAATTGATTAGTTATAGTAGTCCTCGCATTTGGAATGACCATATATATTTCTTTTTTTTATATGGTATTTTGATATCAGTTCAATTTTGTTGTTTTATAAAATTTATAATGAATCTGTTTAGTACGAGGATGGAATCTTGTTCTATAGCACTCAAGTCTTTGGATTTCCTTTGCAGGCTGAAGTTACTATTTCAAAGCTAACAGAGGAGAAGAGTTCAAGCATTCAAGATATAAGAGTCTTCCAGGAGAAACTTGTAAGTTGTTACTTCTTGAACATATTCTGTTCTTAGTGTTTCTTTTGATATGCTTAAAGTCAGTGAGTTCTGCCATAAGCCTTGCAATGCATTTTTTTCCCTATCCTAGTGCAAAGGAATTTATTGACTGTAAATCTTATCTGGTCACTATCTGTTTATTAAAAACATCTAGTCCTGCGCTCCTATGTGAGTGTTTGGATCCGACTTATTTGTGCGTCTGCGTTTTACATCACATTTCGTTCCTTTTTTTTTTTTTCAAGCTGCAACTTTTGACTTTTCTCCCGTGAACAGTGCACTCGTGTACTGTTCACAAGTCCCACAACTTCACTTTTCAGCAATTTTTTCGTGAAAAATTGATCCTACGATACTATTTACACATTTAAAAATTATTTTGTGTTTCCAGTTTTCAATTTTCAGTTTTTAGCAAAAATAAGTTGTATCCAACCTCATTCTGGCCAACCTAATTTTCCCCAACTGCTTTTTGCATCGATTGATTCCTCCTTTGCTTTTATTTCTTATTTGTGGCATTGAAATTTTTCTTTTACCTTTATTGCTTTGCAGGCAGAGTTGAGCAAAAGAGGAGTGAGAAGAGGTCAAGTCGGATTTCCTCTTCTATTTGTTTGTATGGTGGCCATCGTCAGTGTTGAGCTTGGATACCTTTTACATCGTTGAACACTTCACAAAGCATTAACACTTCATGATTAATTCCTAGCTAGTTGTAGATAGAGGTATAAGAATCTCTCTCCTCTCATTATAAATGTGCAGAGGATGTATTTTAGTCAGTATGTTCATTCTGGCCAATTTCCTCGGAATGGAATATAAGTGTGCTGCGAGTATACCGGATTCTTTTTTTTTTTTTTTTAAGAGAGAAGTGGGAAGGGGGGGGATGTGTGTAAATGAGCTCCGTATACATATGCTGATGAAGTACATGATTTCCATATGCTCTTGATTTAACCAAAATATGGAAAATTGGAAACTTGTTTGGGATCATTATGCACTGCTGTCTGTGTCAATTAGATGAAATAACCCCAAGTAACGAAGAAAATAAATAAAATCACGCAAGATAGAAGAACAGACCAAATTCCTCAGACTAACCCTAGCTTGCATGGGGGAATTCAGGAGAACCCTGATATATGTTCATTGTCTGAGTTAAAGAAAGGACTCCTTTTGTTGAGGTTATTTGATAGCACACTAAGCTTATTGAAGAACTAATTTTCAGAGTGGGCTGGACCGAAAAAGATGCCTTGCACCTTGTCAATCAAAACTGAAAGAAATTTTCTGATAATAAGCTGAAGGATGACTGATGAGTGTGTGGTTTTAGTGTTGTATAACGTTAGCAAGTGGATAATCAATATACCATGTTTCAGCCATAAACATAAGTGGATACCATGCCAATTTCGCTTCTTCTTCTTCTTTTATTTTATTTTTTTATTTTTGCTGTAAAATGTTTTTTGAAAATATTTTCAGTATTTTTCCTGTGTTTAATTTGTAAAATTTGGGCAAGTTTGAAAAAGTTTTCGTTAACAGTAAAATTTTGAAAAAAAAAAAATCCTTGATAAAACATTTTACTAAAAGACATCGTGTCTAACACCCTCATTTGGTGGTTTGTGTTTGAAAAATTTTATGTCATACAAAATACTTGAAAATATATTGATTGAAAATATTTCACAGCAAAACAACCGAGCGTGGTGTGCTTGATACTAATTTGAGAGCACAGCCAAATTAGGAGGAGAAATAGTTGTTAAGCCTACGATGATCTAGGCAATGTCACTTGAACATCAAATTTATATGGTTTTCAAATTTCAAGTCATGTAAGTCACAAGTTTATTATAAATAGGGTTGCAAATGAATTGAGTATTAAAAAAATCAAAATTTTTCATTTAATTTTAGGCAAAAATACTTTTTTGGTTCTTATATTTTTAGGTTATAGTTAATTTAGTCCCTACATTTTAGTAACAATCATTTTGGTCCATGTTATTTTTAAATTAAAACCAACTTGGATTGTTCATTTAATTTTAGGCAAAAATATCATTTTGGTTCTTTCATTTTTGGGTTACAATCAATTTAGTCTCTACA
The DNA here is from genome assembly GCF_002906115.3 of Quercus suber. Taxonomy (NCBI): domain Eukaryota; kingdom Viridiplantae; phylum Streptophyta; class Magnoliopsida; order Fagales; family Fagaceae; genus Quercus; species Quercus suber. The sequence goes on along the minus strand of NW_027069672.1, from coordinate 745,018 downwards.
TTTTGATAATAGTCAATTTAGTTCATGTTATTTTTAAGTTGCAATCAACTTGATCTGTACCGTTAACTTATTAATAGAAAATACATATGTGGCAAACAATTTGCCTTGTTGGTGCACACGTGGTTATAATAATAATATAAAATCAAAATAATTAAACATTAAAAAAAGCCACCTAAGCTCATAAAGGAGTTAGATTACATATTTAAATTTGATTAATTTTAGTTAGGCTTTTTTGTAGTGGTACTTTAGGTTAAGTAATGTGTTTGAACTTATGAGAGAGTGTAATTAAAGTGTGTGTGTTTTTAGCAATTAGTTTGTTTCTTAAAAAAAAAAAAAAAAAAAAAAANACACTTTCTATGAATCGAGAAACTGCATGGATTACACAAATAGGGCATACCTTTTTCTTCTTTTATGCTACAAAGGTCGCAAATGAACATGATACACTTCCAAATGGGTGTCAAAGGATGGTCGTGGAATTCAGCTTCCAAGGTGGGTCGTAAAGAGCCACATTTGACATGAATGTTGAAGTCACAATGGTAACAGTGATAAGTGTATTCTGCATGAGATTTATTACAGACTTGGCATGTGCTCTTTCCTTTCTTTTCAAGATAATGTGTCTTTTCATCAAAGAGAATAAGAGGATGATTTGGGTGCAAGGGATGGTGTAACCCAGGGGTATTTCCGCACATGATTTATGAAGGCAGAACCAACTGCATTCTACACAATTGTAGCAAGGACCCAATATTTGTTCTTGGCACCCTCAACAATAGTATCCACTTCTATCGTCTTGATTGAAGACCAAGGGATGGTCGGGATGCTCCAGATGACAAAAATGTTGAAGCGGCTCCATCAGATCTTGTATGACATGCATAGTCACGAACAAAATGACATCTAATTTTTTTAGAGAAAAAAGAAAAACGTGACTTATTAATACAACAGGGGCTGGTACAGTGAATCAAAATCTATATCATATAAATAGAAGAGAGAGAGAGAGAGAGAGAGAGAGAGAGAGAGAATTAGATTTAGAATTAGATTTTTATCAAAATCCAATAATACCAATTAGATTTAAAAACTATTGCATCTCTCCCGCTAAGCTTATTATTGATGATGATGATGGTCGTTGGTTGGGGTTGTTCAATTTGGACCGATTTTGAATGTTTAGTTGTAATATTGATAAGTTGGGGATTCTAAGCAAAATAGGGGATGGATGCAGAGTGTGTGTATTTTCAATTTGTGGGCGTGAGTGAGTGAAAGAGTGACAAATAAAGTAGCAATGTCAATTTAGGACTGAAAATTTGGAAAGTGATTTTTTGATAGGTATGGAGACTATGGAGGTAGCTGATATATGAAATTGGTGCTTTGGTTTCCCTAATTTATAGTAGTAATGTTTATTTAAATTTAAATTAACAAGTCGCTAACCTGTGCGAAGCACAAAAAAGCTATTGACTCTGAAAAAAAAATGAAAAAAAAATTTAACTTCTATAATTTTCCATAGTTTAGAAGTGTCTAATATTGAACATTACTGAGTTGCAAGTGCATAGTTACCGAAACTTACAAAATAATTTACAATTCTTAAATTAATAAAGCAAAACTCCTAATAGTTATATATACACACACTCAAAACTAATATAAACAACAAATATAGAAACAAAGACCATGATATGAGGAAGACACGCCAAGTTTCTAATTTGAGCAACAATATGGTTTTCTCGTTGTAATAACAATATAGACAATTCAAAACATGGACCAATATCAAAATTATAATACCTAATTCCATTATCTTTTATGTTGAATTCAAACAAATAATTGATTGACATTAATCCAAAAAAATAATTAATCAACCAAAAATCATAACTTTTAATAAGAAAACAAAAAATCACGTGAACCTAATAAAAAAGCATTTAAGGTGAAGAATTAAGATCAACCTATTGAGACGCAAATAACAAAAACTCTAAGACTTAAAACTTCAAAATTATAGAATCCCCAAATTCTACTTCAAAACCAAACCAAATTCAACAAATTTATATATAACATACCAAATAAAAATTTATGGTTCCTTAGCCTGGAGAACATAGGTTGCAGTTTTAATTTTTCTCTAAAAAAAATAGAGATGCTTTATCTGCCATGTACAATAAAAAAAAAATTTAGTAGAAATTTCAACCCAAAAACCAAACCCACGAAAACAATGTCAATATAAATATGATGATTAACCCAAATACTCAAAAGAAAATCAATTCTAAACATAACAAAAGAATAAGATTGAAAGAAAATTTCAGGCACATATGAAAGCAAATAAAAAATTCAACATAAAAGATAAAATTCATTAATAAAATATAATCAAATATCCACATATGTTGAATTGAAACTTTATTAATAATAACAATATAAACAAATTCGACATAAAATTCATTAATCAAAGAAGAAAGTTGAATAAGATTGCTTGCATTTTTATTTATTTATTTATTTTTTACGTTAGTCTCTTTTTTCTTTTAATCCTAAAGTGAAGTTAAGTTTAAGGTTGTAAGGTAGCAATTGCTAAGGTTTTGAGGCGGGAAAAGAGACTCCTGACAAGAGTCCTTCTCTCTCTCTCTCTCTCTCTCTCTCTCTCTCTCTCTCTCTCTCTCTCTCTCTCTTTTTGAATCCTAAAGTGAAGTTAAGTTTAGAGTTTTGAGGTAGTAATTGTTAGGTCTTTGAGGAGGGGAGAGAGAGTTCTCCCTTTTAATCTAACGTGAATCTTTTTTATTTATTTTTTGTTATTATAACGTGAGTCACTTTTTTTTTTGTTATTTTTTAGTCCTATCAGATTTTATTTTTTATTTTTTATTATATATAGATTATCAACGTTTGATTTTAAGTTTAAGTTTGACTTATTAGAGAGATAGAGTTTCATTCCTCGTTAAGTTTTGATTAAACAAAAATGATTTTGTTTTAAAAAAATGATAATGATGAGTTTGAGTTTATGTTGGACTTGTTAAAGAGATAGAGTTTCACTTCTTTTTACGTTTAGACTAAACAAAATATTTTTATTTAAATATTGTGTTGACGTGGAAAATTGTGAGAGTTTTAGAGGTTTCGGTTTTATATATATACTAGTATTATGCCCGTGCGTTGCACGGTTTTAAATATAAACTTTTAGTATAATTTTATTGAGGAATAATAAATTAATAATCACTTGAATATAGATTATATAAATTGCATATAAATTATTGTTCTTAAAAGTATCAAGCAATCACACAACATATTTATATGAAAAAATTCATAAATTTAATAATTAAGAACCTATGGAAACTTAACCAAAGCTATTTTATTTGCCAAAAAAATAAACATAATTCTCACTGAAAAAGCCAAATCCTTCCTTTTGCAGTTCTTTACTTAATTTTGGTTTTTATTTATTGATTTTAGCATCCTTAAATAATAAAGTAGAGTAGACTTAGTAGAGTTTTAATTCAACTCAATTTCTCTTGGATTCAAACTTAATTTGTGGAGGTGTGAAAAATAATCACATTAACTTAATCAAATATCACGTTGCTGTTTCTTAAAAAAAAAAAAAATCACTTTGCTTCTTTTTTTTCTTTTTTTTTTTATTGATTGATTTTAGCATTCTTAAATAGTTTTAGTAAAAGTCTTGTGCATTGCATGGTTTAGTCATTAATTTGTTCTATATTTATAAAAAAAAAAAAAAAAAAAAAACTAAATGAATCTTTTTTGGCGTAAATGCACTTTTAGTCCCTATGTTTTGGCTTTTTTCCATTTTAGTCCCTACATTTTATTTTTTTTCACTTTTAGTCCCTAAAACCAATTTACGCGTTCCATTTTGGTCATTTTCGTCAATCAACCGACAGAAATTGCTGAGGTGGCAGCCGGAAGAATTAAAATATTATAAAAAATGCCACATCACCCTGACACGTCAGCATCTATATTTTTTTTTTGGTAAATAACTTGTAAATTTTAACTAAATAAAAAAAGAAAATTTAAAAATACAAACTGAAATTTAAAAAACAAGAACACAAGAACAGAGACCCAGAAAATTAGACCCAACAACATGAATTCAAAATTAAACCCATTGAATCAACTTCCTTTCCCACTTAAAATCAAATCAATAATGCAATAAAATTTGAGAAGAGAACAAAGACCAATGTTGAAAGACCCATGCTAAAAGCCCATCAATTTTTCTGGTTCTTCCCCAAAGATTCATAGCCAAAATCATAAAATCAAAGAAACCCAGAAATCTCAAACACTCAAAAACCCAGAAACCCAAAAACTCAAGGGATTTAGTGTGAAACCCTCCATTGCCACGACCATGAAGCTGCAGATGCACTGATACCCACAACAAAAATTCAAAGCATAACCAAAACTTACATCCAATTTGAGAGAGAGAATCAAAACACCCAAAGACCCATTGCCACCAAATCACCACCCACATTAGTAGCAACCTCCCTAAACCCACAGTGAACCCATCCCCACAAACAACATAGCAATCCTCCACTGCCGCCACCATGAATCTTGCATCAATACCCACAACAAAAATTCAAAGAAAAACCAAAACCCACATCCAATCTGAGAGAGAGAATCGAAGTGAGAGAGAGAGAGGATCGGAATGAGAGAGAGAGAGAGAATCCACCATCGCCGTCGCTCCAAAACACCACGCCATCGCCGCCGATCTGCAAAACACCACCATGAATCTTGCATCAATACCCACAACAAAAATTCAAAGAAAAACCAAAACCCACATCCAATCTGAGAGAGAGAATCGAAGTGAGAGAAAGAGAGCGAATCCACCATCGCCGCCGCTCCAAACCACCACGCCGTCGCCGTCGATCTCCAAAACACCACGCTGTTGTCGCCGATCTTCCAGTCCATGCTGCCGATTTCAATCTCCAGTCCACGCCGATCTGAGAGAGACACTGAATCAGAGAGAGGGGAGAGAGAAAGGCAGATGAGAAATAAGAGAGAGGAGTCACCGTGTGATTCAAAGAAGAGAGAGAAAGAAGTGATATTTTAATTGAATTTGTGTGATTGAATTCATGTTGTTGGGTCTAATTTTCTGGGTCTCTGTTCTTGTGTTCTTATTTGTTAAATTTCAGTTTGTATTTTTAAATTTTCTTTTTTTATTTAGTTAAAATTTACAAATTATTTACCAAAAAAAAAAAAAAGATGCTGACGTGTCAGGGTGATGTGGCATTTTTTATAATATTTTAATTCTTCCGGCTGCCACCTCAGCAATTTCCGTCGGTTGATTGACGGAAAGGACCAAAATGGAACGCGTAAATTGGTTTTAGGGACTAAAAGTGGAAAAAATAAAATGTAGAGACTAAAATGGAAAAAAGCCAAAACATAGGGACTAAAAGTGCATTTATGCCATCTTTTTTTTTTATGTGAACCGAATGAATCATTATTACATCTTTTCATAATTTTTATCTAACATAATTTCATATATATATATATATATAATCTAACACCTTAAATTATACAACTTGATTAATGTCTATAGTTGTATTGTGCTTTAAACCTCAATGAAACAACACATCTATAAACTATCGAAATTTATAAGCATTAACAAATATTTAAAATATTTGCTTAGAAGAAAAAAATAATTAAAACTGGAAGCAAAAAGCACAACATACACACACGTATATATACACACACATAAAAAAATAATAATAATAATAATTACAAACAACCAAAAAAAAAATTTAAATAAAAAACTCAATTCATTAATTAAGAACAATCCATTTTTTTAAGAAAAAAGAAAAAGCCAAATTTCTAAACATTAAAAATATGAAAGACAAAGTTAAGCAAAGAAAGACTTACATAGAAATTGGACCGGTGGATCTAATTTATTCTTATTCTTTTTTCTCTTATTTTTGTCTCTTGTACCCAATTTTAAATTGGCAGCAAATTTTGCTTTTAGAAAAGCTGGACTATACATAAGAAAGTATCAAACAAAAACTGCAACAAATTAAATCCACAATATTGATACAGCTAGCATAATATGTAAATATATCCATACATGAAATTTTAACCTATCTATAAAATGAATAAATTCAATAAATAAAGAAAGAGAGAAAAAAAAAAACCACTTTATTCAATTATAGTTTTTAAGCCCAATTTGTACTTCCTTCGATATTGTAAAACCTACATACTTCTCATTTGCCTTGCACATCTGAGTCTGAGTCTACCATATTTACTGAACTAAATAACATTATAATTTATATACATCTTCAAAGAAAAAAAGTTATATACTATAATACGATTTTTTATTTTACTCAAAACATGAAATGAAAAAGACTCATCTACATGTTACCTGTAGAGGAAATTGAAGTCGGCATTTCAAATGATAACTATTTTGCGTTTAAAGTTTTCTATTCCATGGTTGGTATATATATATGTGTGCGCGTGAAAGTATGTCATCTTTATCCTTATCTCTAGCATAACATATAAAGTTTGTTCTTATCATGTAAACCATGTTATCAGGTAGAGAGAAGTGAAGAGATCCGTAGATTAATCATTAAAAAAAAAAAACTCTTTCATGATTTTTAGATTGAGACATAATTATCAATTAAGGGAATGGATATTATTGTAGAGAGTGCAGATGTGAAGCCGAAATTCTAATCACCCTAGATATCATAACTCATAAATCAAATAAATCTCCAATTGCTAATCAAATAAATCAAAAGGGAGATCGAGGACATGATAACGATAACTATGAAGAACTCAAAAAAAATATTAGTAGTAACCGTATGGCATTAGGACATAAAAGGTAGGATATTGTGATATACATCACATTAAATATTTAATTTTTTTTTTTGTTTTTATTTATAATTTTTTTGTAATTTGGTGTAGTCACTTGGTGCAATCATGACTTCTAAGCCCAACTTTAATTTGTGGAGGTGTGAAAAATAATCACATTGCATTTTTTTTTTTTTTTAATCCAAAAAAGTTGTAACTAATATTTGTAGTTATATAATTTAAATGAAATTGGATTCAAACTTAATTTGTGGAGGTGTGAAAAATAATCATGTTAACTCAATCATATATCTCGTTGATATATTTTTTTTTATTCCAATTAAAAAATTGTAGCTAATTGGTGTTGTAATATAATATAAATGAAAAAAAAAAAAGGATTAGATGAAGATGAAAATTGAGAAGAAATAGATGGAGAAAAGAATTCAGATTGTAATTAAATTAAGATTATTAATTTAATAATATTAAAATTTTGAAAATTTAGATGATAAATATTATCTAAATTAAATTTTTGTATGTTAAATATTATCCCCTAATTTAAGAAATATATCCTAACAAATAAAAAAAGTTCCTAATTAAATTTAAGTACATGGTTGGATTAACCAATACAATACAATCAGTTATTATTATTTCCAACAACAATTTAATTCAATGCAGTGATGCATTTGAATTTAATTAAGGAATTTAATATACAATACCTAAGGTACTATATATAAGTTTTACCCTTAATAATAAATGACAATTGATTATTTTGAAATTTTGCGTGTAAGTAAACTATAATTGATATCAAGTAAATACATGGATTAAAGAAAAATGTGATTTATAAAAAGTCATTGAGTGATATAACTTTAATCAAAGCTACAAAAAAATTAACACATACCAAACAATTTAGCAGTAATATATCTCAAAAAGTATGATATTTATTTAACATCTATATGACAAATTTTAAGCAAGCAAAAAAACCTATTTATGAATAGCAATAGAAAAACACGTATATGAACAAATTTGTTGAAGCAATTAATGATACTTATGACAAGAAGAATCCAATTTTGGCTTCAAAACACACCTAGGTAAGCCTCCAAGTTAGCCTCAAATTCCACTATATATAGCATTGTTATTAATCGTACCAAATAAGAAATGCATTCTCTATCTCAAAAGAATCTCAAAAGAAATAAAACAAGGAAAGAACAAAATAAGGAAATAAGCAAGGTATTATTCTTGCTTGCCATAATTTCAACCAAAAAAAAAAAAACAAATTGAATATTCTAAACTTGAAACTTATCTTTCATGTGTCCAAATCTATTAAAAAACATTGTCTATAAAAATTGTCAATCTTTATAGGCTCAAACTTTACTATTAGACTAATATGTAGCTTCATGCAAATGCACAGATATAATTAAAAACAAAAATCGTAATTATACAATTCAATTTTTTTTTATAGAAGAGGTTCAAATTATGCAAGCTTACACTTTTTTTAAACCATACATTTCTGAAACATGTAATGGTTTCTCATTATACTTATGATTTATAATTTAATTGGTTTTAGACTCTTTGGTTTTTGCACCTAATAATTCACTTGTCACAAAAATTAAAAACTTAGATGGACACGTGACAAAAAATTGGACTTCAATTGAAATCCAATTTAGAATCTAATTGGATTTGTACTCTTTGATTTTTACACTAAATAATTCACTTAGTACTAAATTA